>NC_087214.1:33076418-33207399 GCF_015104395.2 Macrobrachium nipponense | reverse complement strand
GAATAGATTTAAATAAAAACAAGTTTTAAATGTGTACACACTTGAAAATTTATACTAAAAACAATTAACAATAACAATGATTCACACACACAACTCAGTACAGGAACTTCAAATACAGGTTAAAAAATTAACAATAACAATGATTCACACACACTAACTCAGTACAGAACTCAATATACATAAAAAATTAAACCATACACATGAAATTCTACTATCCTAACTTTACTGCTGACTGACTAGAGACCATGTCAAAGATAACAAAGATTATTTTGAAAGATCTGGCACATGGATATGTTTCTTGACCACACCTAAGGTGTGATCTCCAATTTGAGAGATGGGGTATAGTTAATAACCCTTTATGAATGATTAAAAAATTGATCAAACATGCAGGTCTTGGTGTACGATAAACTACCTTGCATGTAAGGTAGAAAAACATCAAATAAGCTTTAATCAAAGATGATGTTGCCATCTTTATTACATTATAAAAGAACCTTAAGCTAAGATTTGTTACAACAAAGACTTTGCCAAGCTAGTAAGCTCAGCACAATAAAACAATTCATTTTAATTTATGCATTCACCACAGGTTTTGGGACTGTTTAACCTGATTCCTGTAACATTCCATGCTTCAAGAAGCAAGCTTAGTACTTCAGGGATAAGAGAAACTTTTTTTTCCTAGCTCCAACTTCCTTGTTTATTCAAAGCCCAGGCTAGATCTGAGATCTGAGCACTGAACTACCCATCCCACTCACATGGGGATCAGAAAAAACAGATGCAAACTAAGCTACTTAACAGCATCATCTCAAAACAATTATTACTCAATGCAACATTTATTCATCCTGCAAAGTTTGAGAGAGTTTAAGTGGGTCTTCTAATATTTAAAAAAGAATTTGAATTAAATGGTGCTGATTCAGAGTGCAAGGATCTAAACATCACTTGATTGTACCTGCGTGCGTATCTCCACTTCATCTTCCGCAACAGTTACTGGTCAATAGGGGTCTTCTTTTGTAGCCACTCTAAGGGTGATGCACATTCCATTCAAATACTGCAAAGATCACATACGTACATTCAGCTCTCACAAATGGAAAGAAAAGTTTCTTTTTTTTGTCCAACCAGAACCTTCTTACGACAAGTATTAGTAAAATGGCACATTATGATTATCCATATCACATTTACGAACGAAGAAGAGGACACCTACACCACAACGTTTGCCAGTTGAGCAGGCAATAATCGTGAGCAGATCCAAACGTTTCTCAATTTCATTACCCCACAGCCAGGGCAACAGAGCAATAAACAAGTGATCATGGAGACCAAACTCATAGGGCGAAACGAGGAGGAACCGTCCACAATCGGACACACAAGCCGGGCTAACAAAACCAAGTGAACAGAACATATCAAAATATTAAGAGAAATGCATTCCCAAGACATTATGCATTCACTCTTTCTAAATGAGGAAGTGAAAATTTTAATGCTTATTCAGTCTAATACTTAAGGGTAAATATGTAGTTTTAACTTCCTCGTTACACAGAGAGAATAAAACTCACATGCGCCACTTTGGATGCTCGGGAAACTCGACGACCAAGACGTCCTCGCTCTGAGGAGTTCCAACTCTATGGTAGAAGAGCTTCTGGTTCTCGTTACTAGATGTCTCTGTGCCATCAGCTGTTCCCTCATGGTCGATGTATCTCTATAAATTTTAAAGTATTTTTTTCAATCATTAAAGTTTCTCAAAGAATAAGTACATTGTATCAGCTCTGAATTCATATTACCTAGTAATCCTGGATGCTACTAACCATACCAATCAAAAGCAGTAGTAAATGTAATTAAATGCAGTTATTTCAAAAATGACATTTTACAATAAAATTAGGTTTGATATACGTATGCTTACCAAATAATTACATAGCTAGAGGTTTCTAAAATCGGCAGTGGAATTTTAAAATTCGCGGGTCGTGCTATTTTCTAGTGGCTAGGTGACGAGCCCCGCCCACTCTCGGGGAAAGAGAGGAACAACTAACAAAAATGGCTTCGATGTGTTTATGCCTAAGGTTCATGCGAGGGGAGGAGGGCAGGATCCGATCACGTCATTACTTGGTAAGAATATATAAAAATCACAATTTTTTAAAGTAAATTGTATTTTTCCTAACTATACAAACCTGAGGTCCTTTACATAAGGAATTACTTTCAGTGCCAGCTGGACCGGTCATAACATTTAATAACCAGGTAGTCTGAGAGTAACTGCTCGCCCAATGGTCGGGAGTCCCGCCCGACTGGATGTAAACATTCCACTTTGTTTTAGGCCCAGGAACAGAGTAAGGGGTGGCATGAGGTGGGACTATATGTAAAGGACCTCAGGTTTGTATAGTTAGGAAAAATATAATTTACTTTAAAAAATTGTGATTTGTTCCGACACGTTATACAAACCATCGGTCCTTTACATAAGGAAGACTCACTTATTGGTGGAGGAATATGAGTCTCACGAACAGACTGGTGTTCGCCCAACCTGGGTTCCCTCCCTGGTCGTAAGAGCAAAGGGGGGGGGGGGGGGGGGGGGACCTAGCCTCTGTCCAACTGATGTGAGTGAGAACTGCAGGATCAGTGGCCAGACCTCTGGACCAATTAATAAGAGGGAGGCATGCATACCTCTTATGAATAGCAAGAACGAACTTATGTCATAAGTAAGAAGCCAAATATAAAGCATTGGGTTTGTCTCTCACTGTTGTCCACTTCCCCCCTTGCTAGGGAAGGGACGGATAAGCGCTTCTATCCCTAATTCAAGAGATAGAATGGAGCTCAGTTACGTAGCTTACATGCACCGTCGTCCTGTCCAGCATGTGACGACCGCTACCCTCTGCCCGCAGGGAGAGGGAAGAAAAAAGAAGAAAGATGAGCCAGTCACACACTCATTCATTCTCCTTTCATGGGATATCACGAAGACGAGATACAACCTTGTCCTGTTAAAGGAGCTGGGTAAGCTACACAACTTTTAGAAAAGTTAAGCATATCTTAGTTTTACCAAACCACTGAGCTGATTAACAGCTCTCCTAGGGCTGGCCTGAAGGATTAGATATTTTTACGTGGCTAGAAACCAATTGGTTACCTAGCAACGGGACCTACAGCTTATTGTGGGATCCGAACCACATTATATCGAGAAATTAATTTCTATCACCAGAAATAAATTCCTCTGGTTCTGCGTTGCCCGAGCCGAGAATCGAACTTCGGCCCACTGAATTGGTAGTCAAGCGCGAAATCCACTCGTTCAACGAGGAACTCACAACTTGTTGAGCAGCCACCACGGGTCCCAAGGAAAAAAGTGTCCAAGGCCCTATGGGCAATATCCCGAAGGTGGAAGGAGGTGAAGGTGGCCTAGTTGGACCACACCCCTACCTTCAGCACCTTTGCAACAGACAAGTTCTTGCGGAATGCTAGGGTTGAACCAATACCTCTAACTTCGTGGGCTCTCGGACTAAAGGTACTGGTGTTGGCACTCCTCTCGGAGTCGTACACTTTCCTGATCACATCACGAAGCCTGATAGAAACAGTGCTCTTGGACACTTCTTTCTTGGTCACCCCGATGCTAACTAAGAGGCGTTGACACTCAGGCCTGAGATGTCGAGTTTTCTTCAGATAGCGCCGTAGTACTCTAACAGGACAAAGCAGTATCTCTTCCGTATCATTACCAGTTAAGTCCTCTAGGGAGGGGATCGTGAAGGACTCGAACCTGGCATCAGGAACCGAAGGGTTCAGAGTCTTTGCTCCAAAATCCAGGGCGAAATTGAGCATAACTGATCCCCATCCCCTCGAGTGTTTGACATTGAAGGAAAGACCATGAAGTTCTCCTACTCTTCGCTGTTGCCCGGGCCAGTAGAAAGACGGTCTAAAGGGTCAGATCCCTGTCTGACAACTCCCGGAGAGGCTCGTAGGGTCTATGAGTCAACCTCCTTAAGACAAGAGTCACATCCCATCCTGGGGGCCTGAGTTCCCTGGGTGGGCAAGACCTCTCAAAGCTCCTCATTAGGAGAGATCTTTCCATGGAGGAGGAAATATAAACTCCTCACAGCTTAAGGACTAGGGCCAGGGCAGCTCTGTATCCTTTGACTGCAGACACAGATAGGAGCTTCTCTCAGCAAAGAAAGATGAGGAAATCCGCTACCTGCTGAAGAGTGGCTCTAAGTGGAGAGAGACCCCGTCTACGACACCAACCACAGAAGACAGACCACTTTCCCTAGTATACTGCTGCAGAGGAATGTCTGAGGTATCAAGCCATCTCTGTTGCTGCTCAGGGAGAAAAGCATCTCACTCGCAAGAGATGGTAGATAACCGCCAGCCATGAAGAGACAGGGAATGTACTGCCTGGTGGTACCATTCTACATGCAGTTGACACAGCAGGTTGTGCCATGGGGGAATCTCTCGCTGTGCCTCAGAGAGAAGAGCCAGCAGGTGCCACCAGAATCATACGAAGATTGCTGGTGACTAGCACCATGCTGATCACCTTGCGAATCAGGCAGAAGGGGGGAAAGGCGTAAACTACGAGGTTGTCCCACGGATGTTGGAACGCGTCCTCTGCAGCTGCCCATGGGTCCAGCACAACTGAGAAGAAAACCTGAAGTTTTTTGTTGTGCCGGGTGGAAAACAGACCCACTACTGTACGCCCCCCCAGGTCGAAGAGCCTTTCCGCCACATCTAGGTGAAGAGACCACTCTGTCCCAATCACCTGATTCTGGCAGCTGAGCTTGTCTGCCACTACATTCCTCTTGCCTGGAATTATCTGGCTGACAGCTCCACCGAGTGAGCTACAGCCCACTCGTGCACCTGCATCGTCAACTGGTGCAACGGGAGGTACACTAGGCAACCGTTTGTTGACATATGCCACTACCATGGTGTTGTTGCTCATCAACACCACTGAGTGTCCCATCAGTTGTTCCCGGAGTTCTTGGAGTGCGAGAAACGCTGCCTTGAGTTCCAGAAAGTTGATGTGAAAGTGCTTGTCGTGATGGTTCCACACTCCTGCAACCAGCAACTCTTCCAGGTGTGCGCCCCAACCCTCAGTCGATGCGTCTGAGAACAGAAGCATCTCCGCAGGGAGAGTGCGCAGGGGAACTCCTATTAAGAGGTTCCTGTCGTCTAGCCACCAGGCCAGATCCTCCCTTACTTCCTCCGTGAGAGGAACCGGGAAGGACTGTGGATCCCGCGCCTGTGACCAGCACTCCTTTAGTCTCCATTGAAGAGACTGCAGGTGAAGACGCCCGTGAGGGACTAACTTCTCTGGTGATGACAGGTGACCGATCACGACTTGCCACTGCTGAGCTGACTGTTCCTGCCATGACAGGAACCATCGAGCTCCTTCCCTGAACCTGCTGATCCGCGAGTCTGCGGGGAAGACTCGTGTTGCTACTGTATCGATCAGCATGCCCAAGTACTTTATCCTCTGCTTAGGTTCGAGATCTGACTTCTCGAAATTTACCACGATCCCCAGATCGCGGCAGAAGTTGAGGAGTCGATCTCTGTCCTGTACCAACTGCAAGCGAGAGCTCGCCAGGACCAGCCAATCATCGACATACCTCATCAGACGTATCCCGACCGAATGGGCCCAAGCCGACACCAGAGTGAACACTTGCGTGAACACCTGTGGGGCAGTTGAGAGACCGAAACAAAGTGCCCTGAATTGGTACACCGCCCCGTCAAGGATAAAGCGTAGGTAATTCCTTCAGGTCTATTAAAAGCAGTAAATCATTCTCCCTGATGGAATCAAGCACTGAGCATGCCGTTTCCATTGTGAACCGAGTCTGGTAAACAAAACGGTTCAAGGGAGAGAGATCGATAACCGGTCTCCAGCCCCCGTAGACTTCTCCACCAGGAAAAGTCGGCTGTAGAACCCCAGTGACTGATCTCGCACAATCTCCATAGCTCCTTTGCTCAGCATAGTCTTCACTTCTTGCGTCAGTGCTACGTCCCTGATTCTGCTTGTTTGAAAGGTGGACTGGGTGTGAGGTGAGGGGTGGCCTCAACTCGAAGGGAAGTAGATATCCCTCCCGAAGGCCATACACTACAAGTCTCAGCTCCGTAGCGCTGCCAAGTTGCCCAATGGCTCGCCAGGCTCCCCCAACTTCTGGCAGCAGGTGAGGGGGAACAGCGTCCTTAGCCTTTCCCTCTCTTCCCCTTCCGCTTAGCCCCTCTCCCACGAGAGAAGGAGGCTTAAGAGGAGGGCTGGCGCCCGCCTTTCGAAGCGAAAGAGGAAGGCTGGGTCTTTCCTCGCGCTACCCTTGACGGTGCTGACGTCTTGGGAGCGGAGGAAGCGCTAGCCAAGCTCCGAGGCTTAGCCGCAGTTGAATGAGACTGCTCAGAAGTCTTCGTAACTGTCTGGTGTACTAAGCGGTCGCTGTCCTCAGCTCTCCACTTTTCCACCGCAGCATCCACCATCTCTCTGGAAAAGAGAAAGGAGGAACCCAGCAATGATCCATTATGCAGACCCAATGTTACCTCGTGGCTGGCCGCCCTGGTCACGCGAGTCAGGACTGCCTCCCTTCTCCTCAAAACCAGGTTGGCCGTCTGGTGGGCGATGTAGGAGATGGCTCTACCTCCAGACTGGCAGTCTCCCGAACGCCGAGTCTTCCCCAAGGAACTATGGCTCCCAAGGAGGCTGGGACTCTGGATACTGTGAGGGACCACAGATCCAGCCAGGAGACGGCCTGGAAAGCTTCCATGGCAGTGGATTCCAGGGCCGATGCCATTCTCTGACAGCAGGTGTTGAAGAGGCACTCCTGGAATTAGGCAAGCTAACTCCGGATCAACCTGCTTGGTCAGCAATGGGTCTGTTGAAGGCACAAAGAAACACCACTGACGAGGCAGAGGAGGGGGAAGCTTGTCCGACCTGTTGACCCTGAGTGAGGTCTCTTGTCCGGAGACAAGGGCGTTCACTTAGTCCAGCACTCCGTTGGCCAAGGAAGACCGGGGTAGTCCCACCGTTGCTCTGGGTTCCTTCTTAGGACCCCAGAACGACTCTAACCTCCACGGACGGTCAGAGGGAGCAACCACCGATCCTTCCCCGAGGTCATTGTGCTGACGAATCAGCGCAATGACCTCTGCAAAGGACCTCTGTATCTCGGGGGTGATCGCGTCCTGAGGTGATGGACCGTCAGATCCTTCCAGGCCGATCACTTCCCGAGACACTTTTCCTTCAGGAGGAAGAACCTCACCAGACCCCTCGTGGTCTCCTCCAACCACTTGAGCTTAAGATCTGTTTTGGTCCCAAGACCGAACCAGGCTCATAGGCTCTCGTGGCCGTAAGGACCGTAAGGAGCGCACTCCTCACAGTCACTCCTGTTTGCCTCGCTCCTCCACGTGTAGCCCAAGGAGGTTGAAGGGCAGAGAGGCAAACACACATCTTCACCCAACGACGGTCGAAAGCAAAGTGGAATGTTTACATCCAGTTGGGCGGGACTCATGACCATTGGACAAGCAGTTACTGCCGAACTACCTTGTTATTAAATCTTACGACCGGTCCAGCTGGTGCAGTGGCAACAAGGCCCAGCTCCACCTGCCGGAAGGACCTGCAGGAGCGGCAGCACTTCCATGGGCAGGAACAGGGGCAGCAAGTACGGCGACAGCAACAGGTGAAAGATCTAGGGGCGAACTCTTCGGGCACTGGAAGTCAGGGGGAGGAGCGAGGACGGCAAAACCAGGTGGAGGGGGTACAAACTCCCTCTTGGGCACGTAAGGCAATGGAGCCTGCACCGCAGCCGTGGGGGTGACCATAGTCACGTGCTGGGTGTATACCAGGTGAGGAGGAGCTGAGTAACCCAGGGTCGACACTGTCGTAGTCGTCCTCGTCTCCACCCCGTGAGTGACAGGGGCTGCAGCTAGATGATGGAGAAGCCCCTGAATACTTGGAGTGCCTGGAAGACTCAGTGAGCACCACACCTGATGAAGGTCCCCACCCACGGAGGCAGACACACCTGAGGAAGCAACAGTCGGGTTAATGGAGGGGGAGGTTTCCTGTTTGTTCAGAGGGGGAAAGATCCTCCCCTGAGCGGACAGAAGACCCCGAGTACAACTCAAGGTCGGGATGTCGCCCTCCCTCCTCTGCACTCGACAGATTGAGTGAAGAGGTGGAGAGAGACATGTCCCCCCTAAGGGGAGAGAGCCATACGCGGGAGCTGATGAGGGGGGATAAAAGAAGACGACGTATTCGCCACCAGAGGTGTCGAGGGAGAGCTTTCTGACGACACCTTGGCGGCTTTACTCGGCTTCTTCCTCTTCTCGTACAGCTCCCACTGCTCCTCCAACCAAGAGACACAACAACCACATTATAATACATGAACATTCACGCCCTCGGCACCTTGTGCACAGGGCATGAGGGTCCACGTCACTAGACCGGAAAGCCACACACTTTCGGCCTCCTACTCCAGGGCACACTCTCCGGTTGGATGGGGGCACGAGGGCTTCTCCGAATCGTGGGACTGCATGATGTCCAGCGATGCAGTTGAAAGCAAAGTGGAATGTTTACACCCAGTTGGGCGGGACTCCTGACCATTGGACAAGCAGTTACTGCCGAACTACCTTGTTATTAAATCTTATGACCGGTCCAGCTGGTGCTGATAGTAGTTGATAAACGCAAAAATCTATCCAACTCAATGTTACTAACTCGCTGTCCCAGAAGACTGCCGCAGGTCCAATCATTCACGGCCTACATTCCTTGTGATGACGTCATGGCATGTCACGTGACGTACCACGTGATACATGCGCACAGATTGTATAACGAATATACATATACAAAATTAAATCTTTTATTTAGCTGCATATCTTACGTTATATGCAGAAACACTAACACGCCCTCCCCCTTCTTTCTTTGTCTTGGAATGGAGAGTTTTAAACTGCTGTCGTCTCCATTCATTCTTCTGCTGACCGCAGCACGTAGCTGCTCGGTCTGACGCCACTCTCTTTGTCAGACAATCAGCAAGTTGCTGTGATGTATCTACCCAGACCACTTCCGTAATTTCACCACGTTCTAGCATGTCTCGACAAAACAGCTATGTCAATTCTCAATCTCTTATCTTCCACATTCTTGTAGGAATGAAGAGCGTCAACGAGGCTTTTATTGTCAACGAAACATGACAATTTGTCCAAAATTGCATTTTTCCTAACTATACAAACCTGAGGTCCCTTTTACAATAGGAAGGTACTAGCGGCAGCTGGATAGGTCGTAAGCTTTCGAACAAGGGTTCGGTAGTTAACTGCTTGTCCGACAGGCGCGCGCGCTCGCGACTGGTAGGTAAACAAATCACTTTTGCTTTGGCCCAAGCAAAAACTGCAGAGTGAGGGGTGGCATGAGGTGGGGCTATGTGTAAAAGGACCTCAGGTTTGTATAGTTAGGAAAAATGCAATTTTGGACAAATTGTCATTTGTTCCGACACGGCATACAAACCTTCGGTCCTTTTACAATAGGAAGACTCACTTTGTTGGGTGGAATCTGAGTCTTTTGTGAACAGACTGGTGTTCGCCCAACCTTGGAAGCCTCCCTGGTCGTAAGAGCGAGGGAGGGATCCAAGCCTCTGTCCGATTGATCGGGTGTGCACCGCAGGATCAATGGTCAGACCTCTGACCGAGTACTAAGAGAGAGGCAAGCGTCTCTTCGTACCAGCAAACAAGAACAAGTTCCTATTTGCAAGAGGCAACAACGTTATGGTTTGTCTCTTGTTGGCATCCACTTCCCCCCCCTTGTAGGAGGAAGTGGTGGATATTCGCTCCCATCCCTAGTGAAAGGGATAGGATGGGGCTCTGTCGAGTAGCTCACCGGCATCTCGTCCTTATCCAGCAAGGTGATGACCGTATCCCTCTACCCACAGGTAGAGGGGTAGAAAAAGATAGGAAGAGAAGCCAGTCACTCTCTCATTCACTTATCTATTCTTACAGTCACACCAGGACTCGATGCTGTTCAGCCTGCTAGGGTCTGGGTTAGCTAGACAAGCGTGAGCAGCCACCACGGGTCCTAAGGAAAACGATCCAAGGACCTGTGGGCAATATCCAAAAGGTAGAAGGAGGTGCCAGTGGTCTGGTTGTACCAGACCCCTGCCTTCAGCCTGCGCCACGGAGAAGTTCTTGTGTAACTCGAGGGAGTGTACTTCTAGGTCATCTTGGTGCTGACGAGAGTCTTCAACACTCCGCCTGGGGATGTCGAGTTTCTTCAGAAAGCGAGGTCGCGCTTGCACAGGACAAAGCAGCATCTCCTTCGCATCGAAGGCGTTGAAGCCCATTAGGGAGGGGATTGTGAAGGACTCTAACCGATCGTCAGGAACGAAGGGTTCAGAGTCTTCGCTACGAATTCGGTACGAAATCGAGCGTCACGAATCCCCATCCCCTGGAAGCTTGACTTCGCAGGCAAAGTCATGCAATTACCTCAGAGGAAAAGAAGGGAATTGTCGTATGACCTATCCCTCTTCTCGACTTCGGTGATGTCCTGTACCCATACTGGTCTATCCGTCTGCAGCGAAGTTGTTGTTCTCGGTAGTGGATAGGCCACCGACACTCAATGGTGGGTGTCGATGGTATGGGTACTGTGACAAGCCGTTAGGACGAAGAAAAGATTGTTATGGAACAACCGAACTAAGTCCACAGCGAAGTTCGTAACAGACTTGGGCGCTCTGACAGCTGCCTACTGACTGCGTTCGGTAGGAGGCAAGTTGTCCAAGCACCCGAGCAAGTCACGTGACCTTCGCCTTAACAGGGTTATGCCAAGAGACTAAACAAATAATTTGTTCGTCACCGATGCAAGAAGGCAAGGTGATGACTCTCTTAAGGCATGTGCCCAACAGGCGAAAGTCCAATTGCCTTCTAGAGAGGGGGGCCGGCCGAGGTCCGGTTGATGGCAAGATATCTCATAGTATAGTTGATTCTCGGGTAAGGAGAAACAACCACTATGTGACGTTGAAGACGAAGGTGTACAGAAAATGCAACCTACGTCTTCACAGCTGAACCGAGAGAAGGATTCTCAAGATTCTGAACCTGTGCTACAAAGACTGAGAACGCTAACCGCTATTGATTGCTGTCCGGTGAGGATCGTAGTTGCAATAAAGCGGAGCGCTTCCAGTAATGAAGACAGGGAAACTACTGCCTGAAGAACTGCTTCTCATGGGCTGAACATTTGGAAGTAGAGCTGTCAGGTCGGAGAGTAGGCGATGTCTTCTGACATATCTGTTAATTCGGCGGGCGAGCAATGAAATTGCACACCTACGAATACGAGATATTTTGAAGACAAACTCAGATGTCTGCAAAAATCATTCGCATTATCGCAGTGCGATGCAGCGTTGACTAGTACAGACTTCTGTTACCATGCAGGTAAACAGAAAGATGACAGAGTCCAAGAGATATCTCTGTTGAAAATTCTCGCAATGTCGAAGGCGATGAAATCGAGCGTCACAGCAGTAGATGGTCCTTCATTATTGCGAGAATCCCCGTTAATCAGAGACCTAAGTCCATGATTGTTGGGCAGAGATACGGTTCGGTGGTAGTCAATCCAACCAGGGGAGAGAGAGACGTAACCGACCGTGAATCTCCGAGACCTAGCTGATACTGAGCCGCTATCAGGCAGTTCAATACGCAGTAGCTCTCGGTGACTCGTCATCCTGAGTTGCCAGGTAATCCATTATTCCACGAAGGAATACGTTCGGCTAGAACCATCGAGCATAAAGAATACGCTCGAGCAATTATATTTAACCGAAACGGATTTCGGTAAATACAAAAGCTGATTTGGTGTTGTCATGACAATACCAAGTATCTAAAATCGAAACTGATAACTGCTGGGAGGTTGCAGGCAACCCCGAGTTGCAGTTCAATTAAGATACAATCGTCTCGGTCACAAACCGTAGATTAACTACGGTATGCGCCTACCCCACGGACAATTCAACTGTTACAGAATCATGTCGCGAGGGTAATATAAAAGTAGTATATTTGTAGGTTCTGTACCACGACCTCCATCCTAAATTCTTTTCCCCTCGAGGAATGAGAATAAGGATTGGAGATCGACCGCCGTTCGTTCTCTTATTCAAGAGAGTGAAAGGAGAAGTCTTTCCCAAAGGAAAGCTTCAATGGTGAACAGAATACCGAAGACGATAGTTCAAGCCAAACTGGAAGTTCCCGTCCGTTCTTCTCTATTCCAGGTTAAGCGCTACTGTGAGATACTATTTCTTTCAGCAGCGGTCTTCTTCCAAATGCTAGAAATTACAGGAATTCGAGCATAAGCGAGTTCCCGATTATCGTGTAACAATTATCGTGGGGATTCTCGCTCACTTTGGACCGTGGTCTCGCCTGAGTGTTTGGAGATCGTAAAAAACTCGAACACTCTGAGTGCGCTAGAAATTCCGTAGAATTCTAAGCACTCTGCGAAACCCCCCACCGAATTCGTCAGACGATATCGGCTGGTGGTCCTCTCGATTCCCGTAGAAATCGAGAAAGGGGCAGGATCCCTCCCTCAATGACCGGGGGCTTACGTCAGGTAGGACCCGAAGGTCCCCCCGGTAGCGCAGCCCCTAACGTGGGATCTTACAGAGAAATCTCTGTAGGATCCCTCCCCTTTCCCTCGTAGCCGTAAGGAGAGAGGGAATGGGGGAGGAATTGGATACTGGCTCGCCTTCCCAGCGGATCTAGCAGTTGGAGAAGAAAAAGGAGCAGCCATCGCCTTACGGCGATGGCCTCTCAGAGCCTGGGAAAACGTATCGTCAGGAGAAAACGTTTTCCCGAGGAGGGTTACGAACTCATACTGTAGGTAAGTGTCTGCCGCCACTGTGAACGTCGTCTGGGTGGGGCCTGATCGACACCTGACAGTAGAGAGCCGATACCGCTCCGACTCATTCCAGTCCTCGTCGAGGTCGAAACCTCAGGAGGACCGAAGGGGTATTTAAATACGGTGTACCGAAGACACGTATAAACGCCTCTGTCGCAGTAGAGGAGGTGAAGTAGCTTGTTGCGAACCGTCCAGAACTGAGAGAGCTTCTTGTCCGGAGACGAGAGACTACCTGGTTCAACACAGTCGGCAAGCTCCGATCGCGGCCGACCCACCGTCGATTTGGGTTCCCTCTCGGGCCCCAAAACGACTCGAGCCGAGACGTGGCTCTGCTGGTGGGAGCGGCGATCCTTCCCCGAGGTCATTGTGCTGACGAATCAGCGCCGTAACCTCGGCAAAGTCCTCTGGATCTCGGAAAGTCACAGCATCTTGCAGAGTGGGACCGTTAAGCCCTTCGAACAAGAGCATATTCCGAGAACCTTCCTCCTAAGAAGGTGGGGAACAGCGACAGCCCTTCTCCGGTCTTCCCCCATCCACTTGCGCATACGTCCTGGCCGGTCCAAGAACCTGTGAAACCGTGGCGACGTCCGGCGTCGTGGTGGGATCATGAGGGGCGCCACCCCTCACGATCACTCCTCAATACCTCGCTCCTCCCCCCGGTGTAACCCGAGGAGGTTGAAGGTACGGGGGGAGAGGCAGACCTGACGCTCCCTCGTCGCGCGCTGGCAGAACCAGCAGGCTTGGAGGGCTGCACGGCGATCGTCAACCCGCGGTGACGATCGAGCTGCAGGCCTGGTCGAACCGTCTCGCTGTGAGAACGGCTGGGAGGCCTGAGCACAGCGGCCCCGATCTCGAGTGTCAGAAGAGCTGGTGCTGGTTGCCGTCCCGATCGCTCTCTGTGAGAGCGACGGTCAGGCGACCTGCAGCTCCACTGTCGCAGTGAGACCGGTGCTTGTCCTCACGGCACGTCACGTCGCTGGTTCCAGCCGTGGCTGGCACCGGCGAACGGGGAGGACCTCTTCCCAGCCTCAGCCCGTGGTCGGTCGTGGACCGTCATCGTCCCCGGGTAGCCAGCTGTTCACCGCGAGAGTGAGAGCTGGTCTGGTGAGAGTCGCATGAGCGGCTGTCACCCAGTCTTCCGCCCCGTGCCGTGAACCTGACGCTGAGCGGACTCAGAGGTCTGGTGGTTTCCATGGCTGCACGGTCGCTGGTAGGCGACCGTACACTCGGTACCTCCCGCGAACGAGAGGCCGAGACGGACCCTGATGCAGTGGCAGAACCACTGACACCAGGCGGAGGAATGAAGTACCGGTGTTAGCCGGTACCCCTCTGGTCCCCCCCCCCGTAGTCTTCTTCCTTGTCGGAAGAAGAGACGGGCCCCGCTCCCGAAGGAGCAGGAGGACCAGCGGAAGGAACCCTCCCGTCCCACCGAGGTGAGACGGGTCCCGAGAAGCTCCCGAGGGAGACTTCTTAGGAGGGAGGAGGCGACCTCTTCTTCCTCGGCTGTAAAGCCTTAGAAGTCGAAGGGGAAGAGGCGGCGGCCGACGACGATGAGAAGATGAAGACGACGACCACGACAACCTTCCTCCTCTTCTTCGTCAGCTTCCTCAGGACAGACGTAAGATCTGCTATCCAGGGCGGAGCCGGGGCTGCTGTAGCCGAAGCCACAGGGCCCGGACGCACCTGTACAGACAGACCAAAGTCTGGGGTAGTACCACCACGAACAGGGACGACATCAGCATGGTATGGGCATCCCGGAACAGCAGGCACTGGCCAGCACATCATCGGTAGGGACAGCCAGACGCAAGCAACGGCCAGGAACAGCAGCGCAGCAACGGCAGGGCCAGCCAGCGCAGCAACTGCATGGACAGTCAGCCCAGAATCGGCAGGTACGGCAGGCAGCACCGGAAACACAGGAAGTGGAGCAGCCGCCAGCAACATCCTGGTACCGGCGGCAGGTCCTAGGGGCGAGTTCTAGGGCAGCGGAAGTGTGGTCGCTGCAGCGCGGCAACCACGAGCGGCGGCGGCACGCCCCCCTCTCGGTACGGCGAACGGCACTTCACAGCGGCTGTAGGCAAGACTGTTACCCACGTGGAGGCGGACGAGTACACCAGGTGAGGAGGGACGTCGTCACCTGGTTGCGTGGTCACCACTCCATGGGTGACCGCAGTAGGCCCAGACATAGAACCGCAGCCCCTGGACACCAGCACGCTCTGCAATTGGAAGGACGCCCATACCTCACCAAGGTCCACCCTCGTGGCAGTAGCACCTGCGGAAATAATAGTAGTAGCGATTAATGGGGGGGAAATCCCCTCGTGCGGGGGTTTGATCCCTCCCGAACGAGTGGAAGACCCCTAATACAATTGTACATCGGGCACCGAGCGCCCTCCCCCGCGCTCGACGGATCGGGCGAGGAGAAGAACGCCGATAACCTCCCCCCCCCCAAGGGGAAGAGCCATCTGTGGGAACTGAGCGGGGGGGTCTCGTTCCCCACCCCCGCACAGTCCCCATGTACCCAACAACAAAATAAGAGCCCTAGAGCAATCGTGCCATCGGCACGAATACAAGGCATAAGGATCAATTCCCTGACTGAGCGGAACTTGAACCAAATAAAATTGATGCAATCAATAATAAGGAAACAACAATGAAAATGCATCTTGCAAAACGATTCACTTCACAATGAAATAAGGGCTCGGATCGAGCGCATTTGCGCCCTCGGTAACGAGCGCAAGGGTGAAAGGTTTCATTCCTTACCTTTATGGATCAAGGTTTCTGGAAACCTTGATCCATAATGAAATGATGCAATCAACAAATAGATGAAAATGAAAAGACTACTGGCGCTTGCGATTTCACTTCATACAAAAAAAAAAAAAAAACAAAAAAAAAAAAAAAAGGGGAAGGATCAATTCCCGTGAATAGCGGAACATTGATCCCAGTCAACAATGCAATCTCAATAAAAAAAATGAAAATGAAAAAGAACTGCACTTGCGATTTCACTTCATTCAAATTAAAAAGGGGGAAGGATCAATCTCCAAGGGGGAAACAAGCTCGGAAACTGATCCAAAATGAGTATTGCTACAATAAAAAATAATATATGAAAATGAAAAAGAATACTGTACTTGCGATTCCACTTTCATACTGAATAAGTTTCCGTGTCGAGCGCATTCGTTCGGCAACGGGCATACAGGTCAAAAAATTATAAATGAAAAAGAGCACTTACTTACGATTTTCATCTAACACATTTCCAACCCAACCCCAATATACGCTCGGAGCGAGCGCTCCCGCCCTCGGCACGAGCATCACAATACGAGGATCATTCTGGGAAAATGAATTCCCGCAATTACGCCCTTCAGTCCCGGCATCGGGTAATCGGAGGCGTTGTGAACCAAGATCCTTTAATTCACAATTGAATTTAATGAAATGATTGTACTTACAATTCAGTTTCACTAGATACATAGAAAAAGAAAAACACAATCATGCGAAAGCAAACGACGAGATGAAGCGGGCAGAGAGCGATGATACACGTCCACCCACGCCAGCAGGCCGAAAGCAAAAGTGGTTTGTTTACCTACCAGTCGCGCGCAACGCGCGCGCCTGTCGGACAAGCAGTTAACTACCGAACCCCTTGTTCGAAAGCTTACGACCTATCCAGCTGCCGCTAGTACCTTCCTATTGTAAAAGGACCGAAGGTTGTATGCCGTGTCGGAACAAATTTTATTTTCATGCTCCTACATCCAGAAATTTCGCACAGAATTCTAGCCAGGTATACTGCAGTCTCTGCACATTCCAAAAGCGCCATTGTTTCAGCTGATAGGGTGGACTTGACCACTCTTCTAATTTTTTCTTGTTTGCCAGAATACTGGACATCTCTCCATATCATTATCCCGTAAGAAAATCACGAATCCTCCTTGTGATCCATTTCCTTTTAAGTTGGCAAACGAGGCATCGGAAAAACACTCGAGGTGACACTCTTCAAGATTCCTCATCCTTGGCATATACAATTTAACATTATCAGTCTTTACTCTCTCTATGGACTTTGTTGAGTCGCATTAAATCTGACACTGTTGGATTGCAACGTAACCCACTTAACTCACACATCAAATCAAAGAAATGTCAGGTCTGGTGTGAGTAGCAATCCAGCTTAACTGTCCAATCATAGCTCTATACTCTGATTTCTCCGAGTCAGACAGCTCTGCAGACTTCACCGCAGCCCGTTGTCTACTCACCCAGGTATTGGTTTCAAGGTCATTGCATACTGAAACTGGTCAAGAGCTATGCTGCCATTCTTGTTTGATACAACATTTATTCCAACGTACTTGAAGGCCTTAGTCTCTGAGCTCCCTATGGTGAAGCTCTCTCACTGATCAATCACTTGTCGCTTAAACTCTGGTGTTCCTGCACAAAAAAAATCATCAACATGAATGCACACCACTCCTTCAGCTTTGCCGTCACGTAACCAAAACAGCGCCGGATCAAGTGTACACACTTTAGCTCCCAGATTTAGCAGCAGATTTTTAACACTCAAATACCACTGTCGAGTGGCATCACACAAACCGTAAAACAGTCTTCTTTAACCTCCACAGCTTACCTTCATCAAACTCTGGTGGAGGACGCAGGTGTACAATTCTTTCAATCTTGTCCCCCTGCAGGTATGCTGCTTTTATATCCATTGTGTGGCAGTCCCAAGTGACGTGTAGCGGCCAGTGACAAAGCCAAAACGCACCGCCTCCTTGGAGCACGTAGGAGAATCTTTTTCAAATCTGTGCTGTCTTCTTCAAAACCTCTCGCAACTAAATGAGCTTTCACCACTGGTTTTCCCCCTTTTAATTTTTCAGTAATAACCCATCGAACTGATAGTGCATCTTGTCATCATTATTCACCTCTTCATAGACATCATTATCCTTCCAGTTCTGAATTTCTGTTTCCTTGGCACTTAAGACTTGATCCGAATTAAATAGAACATCATCTCAGTGTTGTCATCAACAATCTCTAAATCACTAAATCTTTACTCAAATCCGCCAAGAGATACTTCCATCATAGTCCCACACTTTAAATTATAACAGTTCTTGTATTTTCCAGTAGCTTTACCGGCTCGACTGACAATTTTACCCGACCTGAATTCACCACTTTCAACGTGTATACCTCTTACCCTTTTACCAACTGAAAGCCTTGATGTATCCTTTGATGCTGCTTCTGTCGCTATTTCTATATTTTCACTCTCTGCATATTCAGATGCATCCACCTCTTCGATCTCCACTTCTGCGGACTTATTCACAGACCTCTTCATCCTCAGAGTCTTCCTCACACAACTCATGGTGTAACGAAAACGACGCTTGTTTTCTTTCCTCTTGCACTGTCTCTGGAGCAACGCTACACATATCTTTCACTATTGGGCTGTTAGCGGGAGGATGCGCTAACCTACACTCGTGTACTCTTACGTAAACACCACCGTGTCGCACAAAAACTTGCTTCTCATCCTTGCCAATAACGATACCGGGCCATGCCATTGCAGTTCAGGGCTGTCATTTCTTTTATAAAATACTTCATCACCATTTTCGAGTTCATTGACATCACTTGCACGTATGTGGTCGCAAAGCTCTCCTCAAACGTTCACTTGATTCTGATTTGATGAACTCCTGTCTAGCCAAGTGTAATGCATTTAAATTGTCTCTCACAATTTCTGATGTACTAAATTCTAAAGCTGGTGGGTTATTCGTGTACACACTGGGTAATCCAGGATTATGACCGAAAACAGCTGGTTGGGTGCGAACCCTGAGTGATTGGATAACGCATTTCTTGCAGATATTGCCCATGCCAAAGCCACTTCCAAGCTACATTTACTGTCATCCATAATTTTCCTGACAGTGTCGCCAATCACAGCATTCTGTCGCTCGCACACTCCATTTGCTCCATGGACTCTCTGCAGAGGTTGTCATCACCTTGATGTTAAATGTTTCTCCTAGCACCCTCATATCATCATTATTGAATTCACAGCCATTGTCTGTTAGAATTTTTTGCGGTGCACCAAAATACTAATCCACTTTTTAAATAACTCACTCACAATGGTTGTTCCACGCTTGTCACTAATGACTGTGGCAGCACAGTACCTGGTTGCCATGTCTATGATCACCAACAAATATTTCTTTCCCCAAATCTTTAAATCCATTGCAATAGCTTCATTAAACTTACTCGCCATGGGGGATGCACACAACAGGACGTGGTCTGGCCTTCTTTAGCTTGTGACACACTTCACACTCTATGTTTACTTTTTCAATGCTGGCTTTTTTAATTTCCAAATTATTAATGCCAGCATCTTTCACAAGTTAATTAACCTTGAAGCTGTAGGATGGCCAAACTGTTTGTGTAGTTTCAAAGGCAGTCCGTTCTCACATCGCTTCCCCACAGTGTTGCCAGCGCTATGGTTTGGCAACACTCTCCTAGTCAAGCTGACACCGGCATTAAATAATGACCCGATGACGATGTCTTCAAATCAATCAATTTCCCACACACATTTACCTGATCTGTTCCAAAGTTATGATCATTTTAGCCTTCTTCATTGAGCGTTTACTCAACAATAGTGTGGTATGTTACAACTCACCACGTCTGTAGTTACGGTAGCGCTGATTCCGCCAATAGAGCAAGGAAGACAAACACGTTTGATGGAAGACACTGTATTACCACTTGCAAACAAAAGTGAATGTGGATGATGATTCATTTTCCCACAATCTTTTTACGTTCATAATCGCTTAAACCACAAACAAAATTACTCAACCAGTCAACTCCACACACCGTAGTTGAGCAACCTGAGTCCAATAACGCACATCCCTTGGCCTCATCTACAAGCTTATTAAGTTTTTTCCTTCCTTATCGCCATTTCCTGTGTACCCAACAAACAGGGACAAGTTGAACACTTTCACTGTTTGCTTCGAAGATTTTTCACCTTTTTCGTTGCCTTCCGAACCTCCGGAATTTTCGTACGCATCTGGACAGTAACGAGCCCAATGGGAATCGGGAATCACATATTACACACCTTGACACCTTGCCATCTGGACCAATTGGGTTTTGTTTCCTCCGTGATTGTCCTCTTGCTGAATGTGACCATCCTCCACGGCCTCTCACTGCACCACCCTCACCACGTTGTCTGGCTCTTCCACGCTGGTACCCCCTAACATACAGAGCACTCTCTGGTGTTTCTGCACTGCCACCCTCGTCCTTAGTCATGAAGACCGGCTCACTCCTTTATCTCAGTGACTGGTTTTTGTTAATTCCTGCACACCCTTACTATCTTTTTCTCCGATGTTGCCAGAAAACACTCTGTTTAAGAACGTAGATTTCATATTATCATACGATACCTCTGCGATTGCTGACATCACTAGTTACTGCTCACTGTCACTTAAACCACATGATGCAAGAAGCATAAACGCCATTACGGGATCAGGTAGTTCCATTTCTTGTTTCTTGAACTTAAAAGTATGTGTGCTCAAACTCAGAACGAACTTCCTTATTTTCCGTATTCTCTGATCTTCTGAGATTATACAACTCTTGAAAGGCCGTAAACTGCCGACGCCCCTTTTTCAGCAAGAAACAAACTGTCAAGTTTTTCTATGATAGTTTTCACACCATTTTCTTTTTTAGATCGCTTGTCTCCAGTTCCGAGGTTGCCACTCTGGCGCGCCCTTCCAAGGACAGGTGTATAGCTAGTGCTTGTTTGCTCTTCGGCAGTTCGGTCAGTTCACACCATATGTCTACGTCCTTCTTCCAGCTTTCATATGCGCTTTCATCACTGAACTTAGGTGGCCACTTGCTTGACGCCATTATGATCTCTCCAACCACGCTCTGCTACCAGTGATAAACGCAAAAATCTATCCAACTCAATGTTACTAACTCGCTGTTCCTAGAAGACTGCCGCAGGTCCAATCATTCACGGCCTACATTCCTTGTGATGACGTCATGGCATGCACGTGACGTACCACGTGATACATGCGCACATATTGTATAACGAATATACATATACAAAAATTAAATCTTTTATTTAGCTGCATATCTTTACGTTATATGCAGAAACACTAAACAGTAGTTCCGTTAATGTAAAGGAAACCTCAGGTTTGGTGTAACGTGCTCGGAACAACTCTAATTTTATTACAAAAATATAATTCTTATATAAGTAAGTATGATATTGTTAGTATACAATAAAGTTTTGTACATACTTACCCGGCAGATATATACTTAGCTATAGTCTCTGACGTCCCGACAGAATTCAAAAACTCGCGGCACACGCGACAGGTAGGTCAGGTGACCAGCCCACTCCCGCAGCCTGGGGTGGCGGGAATAAAGGAACCATTCCCGTTTTCTAACCAGAATTTTTCTCTTCCACCTGTCTCCTGAGGGGAGGCTGGGCGGGGCCATTAAATCGTATATATCTGCCGGGTAAGTATGTACAAACTTTATTGTAAACTAACAATATCATTTTTGTACATGCAAAACTTCCCCGGCAGTATATACTTAGCTGATTGACACCCTTGGTGGGGAGGGCAAGAGACAGTTACATACTAATTATTTTTGAATATAAAAACAGGGAAACAACATACGTTGTAGGTATATTAACAAAAACAACCTTGGTTTTCCTACCTGATATGGAAGAAGACTTCATTGATACTGTCTATGAGTCTGCTTGCCATCAGAGTTCCAGAGAGGATGAGACCTGCGACTGATAACCCTTTCGGATCATACCAATGGGGGCTTACCCGCTTACATGGCAGAGCCTTTTCTTGGATCGTACCAATGGGGGCTGACCCACTTACATGGCAGAACCTTGACCTGTATCATACCAACGGGGGCTAACCCTCTTACATGATAGAGCTTTAGGTATTTAAGACAATACAAGGAGCATAACGACCAATCCCGATCACCTGACCACACTAACATGTTAGCACTACGATTTGAAAGGGGTCAACTCCTGCACCCTCTTTCAATCGACCAATAAAATGCACCAAACACCATTAAAAACCCTAACCTAATAAACTAAAAAGGATTGGGTTCAGCTCCCTGTCCCAGCAACGAATCCGCAGATACGTACGCTCCTAGAGTAAAGCACTTGTCGTACGTCACTTGAATGTCTCTCAAGTAATGAGATGCAAAGACCGAATTGCATCTCCAAAAGGTTGACTCCACTAGAGTCTGTATCGACAAGTTCTTGTGGAATGCCAAAGAGGTAGCGACTGCTCTTACCTCGTGAGCTTTAACTCTAAGGAGGTCCAGTTGTTCTTCTTTACACGCTAAATGGGCTTCCTTGATTACGTCCCTGATGAAGAACGCCTGAGCATTTTTAGAGATCTGCCTTCTGGGATCTCTAACTGAGCACCATAAACTTTCCTTACTCCCCTTTAGTTCGTTCTTCCTTTCTAAGTAGAACTTAAGGCTTCTCACTGGGCAAAGAGCCTTTTCTCGCTCTGTACCTACTAGAGACGAAAGTCCTTTTACTTCGAATGTTCGAGGCCAAGGTTTCGAAGGGTTTTCATTCTTCGCCAAAAACATCGGTTTGAAGGAACAGAACGCCGAGTCGTTCCTGAAGCCAACATTATTTTTCTAAGGCTTGTAGTTCGCTTACTCTTTTCGCTGAAGCTAGCGCGACCAAGAATAAAGACTTCCTTGTCGATCTCTGAACGTAGCCTTACAGGGAGGTTCGAATTTTGAGGTCATTAAGTATTTTAGGACCACATCTAAGTTCCAACTAGGTGCTCTAATCCCTCTGTTCTTTGACGTCTCGAAGGATCTTATCAGGTCATGCAAATCTTTGTCTTCCCCAATATTAAGGCCTCTATGCCTGAAGACTGAAGATAGCATACTTTTATAGCCCTTAATTGTAGAGACTACTAAATTACATTTCTCCTTCAAGTAAAGGAGGAAATCAGCTATATCTGTCACAGAGGTACTGGAAGAGGATATCTTCTGAGTCCTACACCATCTGCGAAACACATCCCACTTCGACTGGTAGACTCGAATAGTAGATGGTCTTCTAGCTCTTGCGATCGCTTTCGCAACTTCTCGAGAAAAGCTCGTTCTGACAAGTCCTTCGATAGTCTGAAGGCAGTCAGAGCGAGAGCGGGCAGGCTTTTGTGATACCTGTCGAAGTGGGGTTTGTCTGAGAAGATCGCTCCTGTTTGGGAGAGATCTCGGAAAGTCTACTATCCATCCCAGTACCTCTGTGTACCAGTTTTGCGCTGGCCAGAACGGGGCTATGAGGGTCAGTTTGGCTCCCTCTGATGCTGCAAACTTCTTACCACTTCCTAATAATATTTTGAACGGAGGAAAAGCATAACCCGTCTATTTCCGGACCAATCGAGGAGAAGGGCGTCCACCGAAATCGCCCGTTGGGTCGGCGATCGGGGAGCAGTAACTTTCCAGCCTGTTGTTCCAATGGGTGGCAAAAAGATCTATATTTTGATCTCCCCCAGAGGTTCCATAGTCTGTTGCATACTTCCTGATGCAACGTCCATTCTGTAGGCAGTACTTGGTCTCTCCTGCTCAGAAGGTCGGCTCTTACATTTTTGTCCCCTTGAATGAATCTCGTCCGGAGAGTGATTCTTCTCTCTTCTGCCCAAAGCAGTAGTTCTCTTGCTTTCTTGTAAAGGGAGAACGAGTGCGTCCCTCCTTGCTTCTTGATGTAAGCTAGGGCTGTTGTGTTGTCCAGAATTGATCTGCAGGACCGAACCTGAGATCTGAGCCTCGAAGTGTATGAGAGACAGGTGAATCGCTGCTAATTCTTTCATATTGATGTGCCAGGACACCTGTTCTCCCCCCTCCAGGTGCCTGACACTTCTCTCGTCCCTAGAGTGGCTCCTCACCCCGCATCTGAGGCGTCGGAATACAACACTAGCCGAGGGTTCGGAACGTGAAGGGATACTCCTTCGTTGATCCTGCACGGATTCATCCACCAACGCAGGTCTCCTTTATTTCCTTCGTGATCTGGAAGGAATCGGACAGATTTTGAGATTTCTGATCCCAAGTTCTCTTAGATAGAACTGTAACGGCCTTAGGTGAAGCCTTCCTAGAGAAATTGGAAACTGTTCCAACGAGGAAAGGGTCCCCAGAAGACTCATCCATTCCCTCGCGGAACATTGTTCTTTCTCTAGGAAGGTTGCTACTTTTTCCAAGCAGCGGTTCTGTCTTTCCTGTGATGGAAACACATGAAAACCCCGAGAATCCATCCGAATCCCAGATAAACAATGTTCTGCTGGGGAATCATCTGGGATTTCTCGAGGGTTTACCAACAGTCCCAAGGACTGTGTTAACTCCAGTGTCAGTTTAAGTCCTCCAGACATCTGACTCGCGACTGTGCTCGTATCAGCCAGTCGTCTAGATACAAGGATATTCGAATCCCTTCGAGGTGAAGCCAGTGAGCCACATTTTCATTAGTCCCGTGAATACTTGGGGGGCTGTTGATAGTCCGAAGCATAGGGCCCGAAATTGAAATACTCTTCCTTGAGCCATAAATCTGAGGTATTTCCTGGAAGACGTGTATTGACACGTGGAAATAAGCATCCTGCAGGTCCAGGGAATACCATCCAGTCCCCTGGACGCAGGTTGGGCTGCTAACACCGAGCTGTCGTCTCCATTGTGAACTTCCTCTTTGCTACGAACACGTTCAGGGCGCTCACGTCCAGAACTGGGCCTCCAACAACCTCCGAGCTTTTTCGGAACAACCAAGAACAGGCGATTGTAAAACCCTGGGAAGAGAGATCTTTTACTTCCTCTATGGCTTCCTTGTAAAGCATCTGCTCCACGAGATGTAGAAGGGCTTGTTTCTTGACAGAATCCTTGTAGTTTGGCTGTTAACTCCCTTGGAGTTGTAGTTAAGTTAAGGGAGGTTTTTCCCTGAAGGGGATTAAATATCCTTTCTTTAGGATGGATAGGGACCAGGCATCGGCACCTTTCTGTGCCCAAGGTTCGTAAAAGTCTAGAAGCCTGGCACCCACTTTTGTCTGGAGGACCACAGTCTCACTGGGTCTTGACGAACGGCCTTCGAGAAGACCTTCCTCTCTTCTCCGGTCGTCTACTTCTAAGAGAAGATTCTTGGTGCAGACCTTCCCCGAAAGGGCTGCTGGAAGGGAACTTTCTCCTTTTTCGCAACCTGAACAGCAGGTTTTAGCCTCTTAGCCTGACTGGGCCAGCAGGTCCTGTGTGGCCTTTTCTGAAAAAAGTCTTTGAAATGTCCCTCACTATGTCCTGAGGGGAAAAAGGTGACTAGAGAGGGGCGCGTATAAAAGGGAGGATCTCTGCAGAGGAGAAACAGATTTTGTTAAGAAGGAGCTAAACACTGCCCTCTTCTTCAATATACAGGATCCAAAAAGGGATGCCACTTCATTGGAGCCATCCATAACCGCCTTGTCTAGGCAGGTTAATACACTGCCCAACTCTTCCATGGTAACGAAGTCTGGTTCTTGAGACTTCTTGGCTAAAGCTCCCAAAGCCCAGTCCATAAAGTTAAAGACTTCGAGAGTCTTGAAGAGGCCCTGATGAGAGATCCACCTCACACATTCCCCAAGAGGCTTTTGCAGAGTGTAGAGAGCGTCTTCTAGACGCATCTACAAGAGCGGAAAAATCTGCATCAGAGGAACGAAGGGAGACCCAGGCCCATTGGCTCCTTGGTGTCATACCACATACCTGGTTTTCCCTGTCAGCTTAGAGGGAGGACAAGAAAATACTGTCTTCCCCGCTTCCTTCTTAGATCTGAGCCAGCTCTCGAGACTCTCAGAGACTTTCTCATAGAAAGAAGTAGGGGTCATCTTAACGAAGGAGGAGGCCTTCGACATTATTCGTACTGGATAATAACGATCCCAGGAGAAGGGATCCGACTGGCGTAGCGAGTCTCCAAACACCTGCAGCAAAAGAGAAGCAAGTCTCTTATAGTCCGAAACTCCTGCATCTTCCTGGATATACTCTTCATCCGAAAACTTCTTCCAAAAGAGATGCAGGAGAAGAGGGCTTTTCCTTTACAGGAGACCGATCCGTCGAAAGAAGCCTTTTCCTTTCGTCCTTACTCCTATCCTCCTTCCTGCACGAGTCCTGGAGTTTCCCTATACTCGGGCTTCTGCTCTGCTCCTTGCGTCTGCTAGGAGAGGCGCTTGCGTCCTGAATCAGGCGCCTGTGAGGAAGAGAGGCAAAGGGGAACTGCCTGGCGAAAAGAAAGAACCTTCCTGGTGAGCGCGCCTGGGCCAAGAAGGCGAGGCGCTTGCGTCCTGGTGAGGCTGCCTGCGGTCCAAGAAGGAGAGGCATTTGCGTCCTGATGAGGACGCCTGGAAGGCGAAATGCGCCTGCGAGGAGAAAGGAGAACCCTTTGTTCCCGTCGTCCATGAGGGGAGACGTTTGCGTCCTGGTGACTGCGTCTAGCAGGCGAATAACTCCTTTTCCCTTTGCGTCCATCCGGAGAGGCGCTAGAATCTCTCCTATCCCTCCTGGGAGGTGAAGAAAACTTGTCTAAGTTTCGGCGCCTATTCGGCGAAACTCTTGCGTCCTTAGAAGGATATTTAGAAGATCCTACAGGACTCCTGATTCCTGGGTACTTCCCAGATGGAGAGGGTTTGTTCCTTCGGCAAAATGTAAAAGGACGAACGAACAACGCTCCTTCCTTCTGCGGAGCTCTGAATAGAGAGGGGCTTTCTTCTCTCCCGGAGCTCTTAGTCGAACTAATTCTCTCACGAGAATCCACGCATCAGGCTCCTGATGCTTGCCATGAGAGGCAAAATCGTCTCTAGCACAAAACTCGGGGAGAACTCTTGCTCGTAGGGAGTTTCCGATTCCTGTCATATGCGACTGAAGAAGGTCTCGCTGGGGACGAAAACCTTTCAGGCGAGGAGCGTCTGCTAAAGCCAGGACGCTTACTCTCTGAGGCTCTCCTAACAGAACTCTTGATGGGAAGAGAAATGTCTTTCTTCCTAGAAGAGCCTTCAGAAAGAACTCCCACTAAGGCAGACAACTGCTGTTGGAGTCCTACCAAGACTTCCTTCGTCTTGTGTGATAAGTCTTCCGGAGAAGAGTCAGGAGATCTCATAGCTCTCTTCTTACGAGCAGGCGAATACTCCGGAAAAGGCTCAGGACTGGAACACAACGCTTCGCTTGCTGGCGTCTTCCAGGATCTCTTAAGAGGACGCGACTTAGCGGAAGAACTCCATCCTCTTCTGGGAGACAAAGAGTCTGAGTCCGAAAAAGCACTTCCTGATGGACGCTTTTTGCAGTAGCTGTCCTTGGCAGCCTGGGAAGCGGCTACAGGATCTGCCGAAGGGACGTCCTGACCGTTGGGAATACTCTACATCCCCCTTGCGGCTTTCGACATTCCTTCCTCCCTTGGTCATGGGAGTCTGAAAGAGGTCTAGGCCTAGGAGCAATGCGGAGTCGGTCAGACGCCCCCTCCACTTCACTGGGGGACACTGCACAAATCACTGCACACATCACTGCGCTTACCTGTTTCCTTCATTGCTTGCAGTTGCGATTTCAAGCTGATTATTGAGGCTCTCATTGCAGCCATTTCCGTAGACGCATCTACAGGTTCGCTGCTGGGGGAAGGGGCTGAAACCAAACTATGAGCAGGTGAATTACTAGAAAAGTTAGGAGCTACTTCCTGTTCATTAGAGCAGGATCTACTTGAGCTTCTGATGGAAGCCCTCATAACTCTATCTTTCTCAAGTTTCCTTACATAAGAAGCCAAGGTCTTCCATTCCACTTCCGTTAAGCTCTCACATTCCAGACAGGTGTTAGTCGCAGAACAATCATTCCCCCCTACATTTTTTAAAGACTGTGTGAGGATCCACCGATGCTTTCGGTAGCCTCACCTTACATTCCTCTTTCGCACACCCTAAATACAGGTGCCCACGTCAGACATTTTAAAGAGAATCCAAATCAAAATCCAAAAACGGTCCACGATAAGCGTATGCCAAAAACCAAAGATCAAAGTACATCACCAAAAGACAGATAGATAATCCTCGGCCAACGAGAAAAGAATTCCAATGCAGGAGGTACCAACAACGATGTTGTTGCTACCGGCGACAGAAAAAATTCTGGTTAGAAAACGGCCAAAAGGGTGGGAATGGTTACCTATTCCCGCCACCCAGCGGCGGGAGTGGGCTGGTCACCTGACCTACCATGTCGCGTGTGCCGCGAGTTTTGAATTCTGTCGGGATGTCAGAGACTATAGCTAAGTATATATCTGCCGGGGAAGTTGCATGTACAAAATTATCAAGTAATTACATAGCTGATTCCCACATTGACAGGAGGTGGGATGCATGAACAAATCTACTCCAACACATTATGATACGTAATGAATTGAGAATAGAGTGCTTGCATTTAAATAATGTCATCCTGGGGTTGGAAAGTTATGGTACTATTCACAAACATAGGATGAGTTTACAACTCGAGTAAATAAAAAGCTTTTAATTTTCCTTATTCACATCTTTGAGGAAACTGAATGTTTCTAACAACAGCCTCCTGGAGGAGTACAAGTTGTGGTGATCCAACCACCTTTGGTAAAAGTGAAGAGAATTATAAAGCTCATTTTTATGCATTTCCAAAAAGTTTCTTGACAACAAAAAATGTCTAAGCGTTTAAAAAAAAATAACTCATTCTATTTACCCCATAGAAGATTCCTTTGTTGTCATGGGTCCAAGATATACTGGAGAACTTAACTTTTTCTAGAACTTCTGGATAATCTTCGCCACTAGCCACCTGTAAATAAAACAAGAGTAGTATACGCTCTCAGACACTAATCATGATCTGTTAACTGTTGAGAAATTTTTTTCGACTAGGCATACAGTAAAACCTCAATAATCCAGACTAAACAGTGAGACCTAGAGACTTAATCTACATTTGCTGATTGTCTGCATTAACGAAATCAATTTTATAATACATACGCTCACTACTTTCAACCAATTTCATTTCATACAAGTTATCTAACAAACATACCAACCGGTACTAAAAAAAAAATTGTGCATTATTACATGGTTATATGTGCTAGATATACTTTTTTAGCAAAACTGTGTGCCCAAACTGGCTTCGCCAAACCTAAGTTTGCAGTACATAGGTAGCCTAAGCTTCACTACATTCATGTGCAGTTGCTAGCCCATATAATCACAAACATTCACACACTATTTAAGTGTTATGAAATCAGTGGTTTAGGAATATAAATTTACTTCAATTTTTTTTTTAAACCATAAGTATATGGCTGAATCCGAAGACTGGATGTGCTAAACATAGTGATTCAACTGTCTCGGATACTTTTATTAGGTGTATTCATACTTTATTTTTCTGTATTAAAAGACCATTTACTCAATGCATCATACTTGCTTTTAGTGTATTTTAATATCTGATATGTTTTATTCAATAACAAAATACAGTATTTGGTACACGACACATGATAAAAGTTAAGTGACAACAGACCTGTCATAATGATACATTTCTTTTACCATTCATCCATTTTGAAGGTATTCAGTTGTCCATAACTTGTATAATTCTATATGAGTCTCTGATCAATTTCCATAATGAGGACAGCCAAAAAATCGGCCAAGTTCTAAAATCTCAAGTAATACATGTTAAACAATCATTATTTAAATACTTATTGAATGTCAAATATTCTCATACATTTTACACACTCTTCATACCAATTTGTTTGTTTGTTTGTATGGTGTTTTTACATCGCATGGAACCAGTAGTTATTCAGCAACGGGATCAACGGCTATACGTGACTTCCGTGTAAAACTGTTAAGGCAATGAAGAAACTCCTATAATGGCAAAAGTACATCTTCAGTTAACAATACCTTCTTGAAATGAATGGATATCCAATCAGAGCCACTACTACTCAGACCATAAGCATAGATCTCTCCATCTTCACTGAATGCTGAGCCTGAAATTGCAATGGTCCCATCTTCAGAGAGCTTGTTGGGATCTAGGAATACTCTAGCTTCACTATCTAAGGAGTCTTGAACATACATAACACTGCAATGAGAACAATACATGGGATTATTATTGTATTCAGTCAACAATGCCAAAAACAGACATACAGATGAGAAAATCCCCAGCCTAAGAACTGGGCAAATCTGTTAAACATAGAGGCACTTGGTGGCCATCCCTAATGACTAACTTTTCTTCAACAAAGAATCTAATGCCACACTAATATCAGAACATATTTTACGAGAATTCATCAGTGAATGACAAAATCTGCACTCAAGTCCATCAAGATAATTGATTTGAATCAACATTTTCAGCCTAACCAATTGTAGTTTTTGTGAAGCACTAATCTCTCAGGAAACATAATTATGCTATTGCTGTATCAGACTAACACCATATTCTTTGGAAGTTCGAATTTCAAAAGGTACGATTTTGTAGTTCATTGGTTTGGTTTACTATTTTTTTTTTACAAACAAATGAACAAGATACAGTAGTTTGACAGTCAGAAGGAAAAGAGTAAATTAAAAATCAAGAGCAGAAGGAAATGAGTGGTTCTTTCATAAAGCTTGTCCTATGGATCTATTCTTAAGAACGTACAGTGAAAATTAGACTTAAATGAATACTGAATTTCTCAAGCACTGGTGAAAACTGGAGCCTAACAAAGATAAAAATATATAAATAAATACCAACTCATGCTCTACCAAGAACTACCACCATATACAGTGTGCCATGAAAGGCACTCTGTAAGCTTTTCTTCAACAGCAGATATCAGTACCTCTGCCAGAGGTGCTTGTGAAAGATGAGAGTTAAGTGTCAACTTAATGAAAGCCAATAAAGTAAGAATTATTATTGAAGAAGAACCCCATTCATATGGAACAGGCCCATATAGGCCCTTGACTTGAAATTGAAGCTTCCAAAGAATATGGTGGTCATTCAAAACACGTAACAGAAGGCAAAAGGAAATACAGAAAGAAGAGATCAATGATTAGACATGAAAAAATAAATTAATATATGAATAAATAAGTAGAACAAATGCAAGTAAAATGATATTGTTATAATACAATAAAGTTTCATACATACTTACCTGGCAGATATATACATAGCTAAGACTCCGTCGTCCCCGACAGAAATTCAAATTTCGCGCCAGGTGATCTACCTGCCTGCCCTGGGCGGCAGGACTAGGAACCATTCCCGTTTTCTATCATATTTTCTCTCTTCCACCTGTCTCCTGCGGGGAGGCTGGGTGGGCCATTAATCGTATATATCTGCCAGGTAAGTATGTATGAAACTTTATTGTATTATAACAATATCATTTTCATACAATGAACTTACCTGTCAGATTATACATAGCTGATTGGCACCCTTTGGTGGAGGGTCAGAGACAGCTAATATGGAATAGACAGGTAAACAACATATGTTGTAGGTATAAAAGAAAAAAAACCTGGTTCCTACCTGATAGGTGGTAGACTTCGTGGCTGTAGCCCGGTAGTCTGCATCACCTCAAGACTTTAGCGAGATATTAGATCTATGGCTAGAGTTCTTGTGGGTCTGTCGATGGGTATAAAGAACCGCTTACTCGGCAGAGCCTAAAAGGACTTTGTCAATGGGTACTGGACCACTTCTATGACAACACACCTTGTGAAGGAGCATAACAATCCCGACCACCTGATCCTAACCACCATGTTAGTATATAGAATTGCTCTGAGTTCATCCCCGAACTCATAACAAACAACCCATAACTCGAACGAAAAAACTCATTTATACAAAAATTCTCAAAAAAAAAAAAAAAATTTTAATACCTCCCCTAAAAGATATCACAAGAGTTCCTTACTGAACAACAGTGACTGGCCGCCAGTGCAGCACCGAGCCCTCTTTGTCAGCAGAAATCTAGAAACATATCTAGTAGAAGGTATGGTACAAATTTAAGGATTGGTGTTTGCTCCCGTACCCAGTATTGTATCCGCCGATACAAAAGGTCCCAGAGAAAAAACATTTCTCGTAGGTCACGCGAACGTCTTTAAGATAGTGAGATGCAACAAAAAAACTGAATTGCACCTCCAATATGTCGTGTCAATGATTTTCTTTAATGACTATTCTTCTGAAAAGAGAGAGACGTCGCCACTGCTCTAACTTCATGGGCTTTTACTCTTAAAAGCGGAAAAGAGTCGTCAGGACAGAACTTGTGAGCATCCGTAATGACGCTCCTAATGAAGAAAGCTAATGCGTTCTTAGACATGATTCTTGTGGGGTCCTTAATCGAACACAAAGACTTTGTCTAGAGCCTCCCATTTGTTTCTTTCTTTGTAAGAAGAACTTCAAGGCTCTTACCGGGCAAAGAGACCTCTCTGTTTCTCTCCCTACTAGACTCGATAAGCCTTTGATCTCGAATCTCTTGGGCCAGGGATTCGATGGATTTTCATTCTTCGCTAGAAAAAGAGTTCTAAACGAGCAAAAGGCCGAGTCTTTGTTAAAGCCGACTTCATCTTCTAGGGCATGAAGTTTCGCCAACTCTTTTGGCTGTCGCCAAAGATAGGAGAAACAAGCATTTTCTTGTTATATCCCTGAACGAAGCTACGTGGGGAGAGGCTCAAATCTGTCAGACGAAAGGAACTTGAGAACTACGTCCAGGTTCCAGCTGGGAGGAGTTAGTTCCTTCGATTTTGTCGTTTCAAACGATCTAATCAAATCGTGCAGATCTTTATTCTCAGCAATGTCTAGGCCTCTGTTTCTAAATACTGCCGACAGCATGCTCCTGTATCCTTTGATCGTCGATACAGACAAATGAGAGACCTCTCTCAAGAACAAAAGGAAATCGGCGGAGTTTCGGTTATAGAGGTACTGGAGGAGGACTTCTTAGACTTACACCACCTTCTGAATACCTCCCACTTCGACTGATAGACTCGTCTAGTGGAAGCTCTGCGGGCTCTAGTGATAGCGCTTGCAGCTTCGCGAGAAAACCCCCTCGCTCTGACAAGTCTTTCGATAGTCGAAAGGCAGTCAGAGCGAGAGCGGGGAGGTTTTGATGAAACCTCTCGAAGTGTGGCTGTCTGAGAAGATCCATCCTTTTTGGAAGGGATCTTGGGAAGTCTACTGTCCACTCCAGCACCTCTGCAAACCAATCTTGTGCTGGCCAAAACGGGGCTATCAGGGTCATCCTTGTCCCATTGGACGCTACGAACTTTCTCAACACTTGTCCCAGGATTTTGAAAGGGGGAAAGCGTACACGTCCACATGAGACCAGTCCAGCAGGAAGGCGTCGACCACGAGAGCTCTTGGGTCTTCCACCACTGAACAAAAGACTTCCAGCCTTTTGGAAAGGAATGTGGCGAACAGATCTACGTGAGGAGTGCCCCAAAGATCCCAAAGACTCTGACACACCTCTGAATGAAGAGTCCATTCTGTGTGAAGGACCTGGCTTCTCCTGCTCAGTCTGTCCGCCCTGACGTTTCTCGTCCCCTGAACAAATCTTGTCAGGAGGGAGATGTTTCTTTGTGAGGCCCAAATTAGCAGATCTCTTGCTATCTCGTAAAGCGACACTGAGTGCGTTCCTCCTTGCTTCCGAATGTAGGACAGGGCTGTAGTGTTGTCCACATTCACTTGGACCACACTGTTCGTCACAAAGGGTTCGAAGAACTTTAGCGCCAAGTGAACTGCTAGAAGTTCTTTGCAATTTATGTGCCAGGACACCTGTGCTGCCTTCCAGGTGCCTGACACTTCTCTCGGTCCTAGTGTTGCTCCCCAACCCTTCTCCGATGCGTCGGAATACAACACTCGGCTTGGGTTCGGAACTTCCAGAGAAATTCCCTTGTTCTCTTTTAGAGGGGACAACCACCATTGCAGGTGTGGTTTCATCTCCATTGGAAGGAGAAAACTGTCGGAGAGAAGTCCCGTCTTCCAGTTCCAAGATCTCCTTAGGAAAAACTGAAGAGGGCGAAGATGTAGTCTTCCTAGAGGAAAGAACTGTTCGAGCGAGGCAAAAGGGTGCCTAGCAGGCTTAACCATTCCCTCGCCGAAGTCCGTTCTTTCCCTAAGAAGAGAGAGACTTTTCCAAGCCTCTCACGATTCTCTCTTGCGAAGGAAATACTCGAAAACCCCGAGAATCCATCTGAATCCCCAGATAGACCAAGTTCTGTCTGGGAATCAGCTGTGACAAACTCGAGGTTCACAAGTAGTCCCAACGCCTTTATCAGGTCTAGGGTCAAAGAAAGGTCCTCCAAACACTGTCTCTCTGTTCTGTCCCTGATGAGCCAATCGTCCAAATATAGAGAGATGACGCCTTTGAGGTGAAGAAACCTCGCCACATTCCTCATCAGGTTTGTGAAGACCTGAGGAGCTGTGGACAGGCCGAAACACAAGGCCCTGAACTGAAAGATTCCTTCCCCCCGTCATGAAACGGAGGTACTTCTTCGACGAAGGGTGAATCGGGACATGAAAATAGGCGTCCTGGAGATCCAGCGACACCATCCAATCTCCTTGACGTAACGCCGCAAGGACTGAGGCCGAAGTCTCCATAGAGAACTTCTCCTTTCGAACGAACTTGTTCAGAGCGCTGACATCTAGAACTGGTCTCCAGCCCCCCGAGGCTTTCGCAACCAGGAAAAGCCGATTGTAAAACCCGGAGAGTTTTGCTCTAGAACCAGTTCTATAGCTCTTTTGTCCCACATTTGATTCACCATCAGACGAAGAGTATCCCTCAGTACAGGGTCCCTGTATCTGGCTGACAGTTCCCGCGGAATGGTCGTTAGTGGAGGAATGTCTTGGAAGGGGATAAGATATCCCTTCCTTCCAGATTATGGACATGGAAGAGGCGTCTGAGTTTATGAGTGACCAGGCGTCTGCAAATTCGAGAAGCCTGGCCCCCACTGGTGTTTGGAGGCTGTCTGTCTCACTTCCCTTTCTTAAAGGGACGGGAGAAGGAGCCTTACCCTCTCCTCTCAAGACCTCTTCTCTTAGAGTAGCTCTGGAGAGAGGCCCTCCTCGAAAGGGCTGAACCGTAGAAGTCGGTCTTTCTTGTCAACTGAAACAAGTGGTCTCTTCTTCCTTGCAGTTTGCAGGAGAAGATCCTGAGTCGCCTTCTCAGTCAGTGATCGAGAAATGTCCTTCACTAACTGAGAAGGAAACAGGAAGTCAGACATGGGAGCGAAAACCAGGGCTGCTCTCTGTGAGGGAGAAACCGCCTTGGTTAGGAAGGAACTAAAAATACTCCTCTTCTTAAGGAGTACTGCTCCGAAAAGAGAGGAGATTTCTCCCGATCCGTCTTGTACCGCCTTGTCAATACAAGCAAGAATACTCAGAATGACTTCGGGGTCAAGACCATCCGAGTCATGAGCTTTCTTAGACATCACCCCAAGGGACCAGTCTAGGAAATTAAACACTTCCAAAATATGGAAGAGTCCCTTGAGGAGATGATCCGTCTCCGAAATCGCCCAAGACACGCGAGCTCCATTCAAAGCGTGTCTCCTTGACGAGTCAACCAAGGTTGAAAAGTCCGCTTCGGCTGCCGCTGGGAGAGAAAGGCCCATGTTCTCCCCAGTTCGGTACCAGAAACCTCTCTTGCCAGAAAGTATGGCTGGAGGCATACAGAAGGTGGTCCTGCCCAGATCCTTCTTAGACAACATCCATTTGTCTAAGGACTGAAGCGCTCTCTTCATAGATATTCGTAGGTCTCATCTTCAAGACCGACGAAGAACTTAGGCACAATCGCACTCGAAAACAGTGATCGAGGCGAAGGAGGAGCGGCAGGAGTTAAAGAATCTCCGTATTCCCGTAAAAGAAGGTCAGTCAGAATTTTATAGTTCGAGACTCCTTCTCTACCGTCACCCTCTTCTTCCGAATCTCCTTCTACACCTTGTGGAGAATCGGCCTGAAAAACGAGAGGATCTTCATCCCGTTCTCTCTCTACTGGTGACAAACTCCTACTAGGAGAGGGGCTCATAGAGTGAACCGACTCTCTCTCACGTCTAAAAGAAGTCTCGCGTCTGCTTGACTTCTCGCGCCTGAACAGCTCCTCGCGCTTGGCTGGCGCCTCGCGCTTGTCTGGCGCCTCGCGCTTGGCTGGCGCTTCACGCTTGGCTGGAGCGTGTAGCCTGGCTGGCATCTCGCGGCTGGCTGACGTCTTGCGCTTGTCTGGCGCCTCACGCAATGTTGACTCCTCGCGCCTGGCTGGCGCCTCGCGCTTGGCTGAATCCTCGCGCTTGGCTGAATCCTCACGCCTAACTGGCGCCTCGCGCCTGGCTGGCGCCTCACGCCTGAGCGTATCCTGATCTAGAGCAACTCGCTCGGATAGATCCTGACGTTTTGTACGACTCTTCGCGCCTGGAAGACGTCCCATGTCTGGCGGACGCTTCACGTCTGGCTGGTGAAAGAAGACGAGACTTCTTAATAGGAAGTCTAGCGTCCTTCTTGCGAGGGGGATCCCTCGAAAGAACTCCAACCAAAGAGGCAATCTGCTCTTGAACTGCAAGCAATATCCTCTTGGATCCCCCAGCGTCCCTCTTCATAGAAGAAGCAGGAGAACTCGAAGGAGTGCGATCCTCAAATCTGTTCTAGGAGGCGTCGAAACCAGCTTAGCCTTCTTGAAGACGAAGGAGCTTCCTCCGAGAAGCGTTCCGGGCTCGAGTCGAACACGCGCTCTTTCCAATGCCTTTTCAGTGGCCTAGAAAGATCCGAGTCCTTCCACCCTCGTTTAGGTGAAGGAGAACCGGACGACGAGAAACAATCTCGTAGGACGCTTCTATTAGAGCGGTCCTGAGCAGACTGTAACGAAACAGAACCTGCTGAAGGGACGCCTGACCGTTGGGGATTCCCCACAACCTCCGTACGACTTTCGACTTTCCTACTCCTCTGGGTATGTGAGTTTGGAAGAGGTCTAGGCCTGGGAGCATCGCAGGGACGGTCAGACGCCCCCTCCACAACACTGGGAACACTCACTTCACTTAGTAATTCACAATCACTAGCCTTACCTTGCATGGCCGCCATCTTTGTCTTCATTTTACGAAGAGTAGCCTTCAGATTGGCGATTTCAGAAGCCGAATCCGAATGCAAAGCCTGTGAGGATTCAGATACATAGGGAGAATCATATTCATTAATAAAAGGAGAGTTAGACTCAGAAAAAGGCTCAATAGGCCTTGTATTCACACTCTTTTGTGCAGCCCGTCTAATCCTATCCCTTTCTAACTTCTTCAAGTAAGAAGTTAGAGTCTTCCATTCATTAGCATCCAACTTTTCACACTCAATACAGGTGTTAGCCCAAAGAACAGTCAAACCCCCTACATTTACGACATACAGTGTGAGGATCAACCGAAGCCTTCGGTATCCTCACCTTGCAGCCTACATTCACACACACTCTCACACTAACACTTGAATCAGACATTCTATTAGAAAAATCAAAAGCAAGTCCAAATCCAGTCCACAGTAGCGAATGCCAAAACAACGATCCAGTACGTCACCAAGAAATCCAATAAACGATGATCAATAAAGTCTTGAAAAAGCGAATTCCAGTCAGGAGGTAGTAAACAACAATGTTGATACCACCGGCGACAGAGAAAATATGATAGAAAACGGGAATGGTTCCTAGTCCTGCCGCCCAGGGCAGGCAGGTAGATCACCTGACCTACCGGTAGCGAGTGGCGCGAAATTTGAATTTCTGTCGGGGACGACGGAGTCTTAGCTATGTATATATCTGACAGGTAAGTTCATTGTATGAAATTATAAACTACAAGAAGAATGACTTTAGGTTAGTAGTGCATTGCATCTTTGCTTGGACTTGAGAGGTTCCAGTGGCACAACATAATCAGGGAGACTTATTCCATAGTCCTATGGTGTGTGGAATAAAAGACCTCTGGAAGTGAGAAGTTCACCGGCGAGGCACATTTACTGCAAAAATATTTCCAGGTAGTTGTAACTAGCAATCAGTACCAGGTTCCGAGGATAAACTTCATCTTACACTTACCTCTGGTTCTGCAATCCAGAATTCATGAAGAAGAAATAGCGGGTGCCTCTTCGGAAAGGACAATAATATTTAGGATAATTCCACAAGTTGGTTAACTGAGACTTGATGCTTTCTCGAGCTGGACATTTCTCCAAGTAGGGTACAGTGATATTATTCTGAGCATCCACGAATGCCTTGGTTTCTTCGGAGTCTGGATCTTCAAGCCATCTGTACGGATCGTGAATCTACAGGGAAAATATGAAGTAAAATTAATGAATTTAATATCCATGTTGAATGCAAGTGAATCAACAATACGAGAGAAAACATTCCTGTTGGTTTCTCCTAATAATTTCATATCAATAGTATTGGCTCAACTCTTATTGAAAGACTTACATAAATGGTAGTAGTCAGACTATGTACTCAATAAGTCGCCCACAAACTAATAATGTATATGAAAACTAGGGAACGATTCAAGAAGAAATTAATGGCAAATATTTATGTATTAAAAAGCAGTTATGACCTGGGGGAAAAGTTAGTCAAAAACCCTACAAACTACCATAAAAAATAAAGCCAGACAGATACATCAAGTGAAAAGGCCTCCAGAAAGGCGAGGCAACAGTTCAGTTAGAAAAGTGTTAGTAAAAATTCATAAAGACAAGATGAAGGTAATGAATTGCATAAAACTTGGAACTAGATTGAATATTGAGCCATAAATTCACAATGAGCTTAATCCTGAAGGTATCTAGAACCATCTTTGAAAATCTTAAAGAGATATTATTTAACGATACGAAGCTTTACCTTGACGCCATGATGCTCTTCAAAGAACGATTCGTCTCTGCGTACTTTCGGATACTCCATTTTCTTCTTCTTTGGAACTTTACTGGCGTGTGTTGCACTCTTGGTGGAACCTCTACTAATCTGTGGGCAAATGGGGAAGAAGCGCATTCAATATGTCACCTTTCACACCCAAGATCCAGATGATTAGGATCAGTAATTTGGAGTCTGGTTTAACTATCTTTTTGCTAATGAGGAAGACACAAAAAGGGGGGTGGGGTGATATGTTTGGATGGATAGGTAGGAGAGTGCAAAAGATAATGTATGGTAGTTGATAATGATATTTTTATAAAAAAATAAATTAGATTCTATGTATACTTACCAAGTAATTACATAGCTAAGAATTTCTAGGTACAAGCAGCTGAAATATGGAGATTGTGTTAGCTATTCTCTGGCGCCAATGGGTGCTTGGGTGCCAACAGGGGCTCAGGAGCTGCCGTGCGCTCGAAAATAGCCAAGTGGTCAACAGCAACTGGATGCTTGGGAGCCAAGACGCAAACAGTAGACAGCGGGCACCCTGGCATCACTGGGTGTTCGGGAGCCAAAACACAAACTGGAGCTGGGTGCTCAGAATCACCTGCATCATTCACCAAAAGAGGATGATCCAGAGCCACTCGATGCTCTTGCACACTAGACCGCCTAGGAGAGCAAGATCTAGCCAAAATACTCTCTGAAGTCAATACTGGCTCCAATAGGCGCAATGAACTTCGGTGCTTTTGCCTAACCACAAGTTGGGAAAAGGCTTTTTCCTTGACATCTCACTGGAGAACTGTCAGATGAAATAAAAATTCCGGGCTGTCTCAGAAATTGCAAGAGGGTTTAAATTCTTCAACTTCCTTAAGAGGCACCTGAGGGGTGTAAGAAACATCCACTGCAGACTTTTCAGTGGCCTGGATTTATCACTGAAGGGCCATAGGTGCCATTGTTCAGGGCTAGATGTCTCCGAACTGGAAGAAAGCCAACGTGCACTACCCAAGACACCTTTCCAGCGGCTGTCTGTTGCCGCCTGGAAATCACATACAGGTGCAAATGAGGGGCCGACTGGCTGTGGGCAGACCCAAACCCCCACCAACTTTCCTTTTTCCTTTGATCAAGAATAAGCACCGACTGTCCTAACTGAGCCATGGAGTCAGCCAAGAGCTCAAACTTACGCTCAAACCTTGCTTCAGGGCTGACAATGGCACTGGGTTTGGAGGCATGGTAGCTGGGTAAAGGAGTAGGTGGTATAGTCAAGAGATTGGAATTAGGTGACATAATAGGTACTTCAGAGGTAGATTTAGAGCATTCCTGACTAGCCAAAAATCTTTCGTGACTAGCTGTCGCTTTTTGCTTCCTATCCTTTTCCAGTTTGGAAAGATCCGAAGACAAAACCTTCCATCGTGTAGAACCCAGTCTACACATTCAGCACACATCCCATCTGAAGAGCAAACTTGACTCCTACACTTGGTACGCACCGTGCAAGTTGTACCTAGCAGATGTCAACTGCGTCTTGCAACCCTTGCTACAAAAACGGATGCTAATCACTCCTGAGTCAGATATCGTCAGATATACGTTAAATAAACATATACGTTAAATAAACAGTCTCTAAATCTAAAATTGATAAAAAAAAAGGCTGTAATTGATAGCTTGGTTATTTAAATGACGAATGGCTATGAAAAGCTTCTCAAAATACTTCACCAATACAATGGTTAACAACTGGTAAAGACAATGGCATCCAAATTTAAAGAGCTGCTGCTTACAACCTTTGTTGGGAGCCAGCAGAAATAAATTGAGCTCTCTGTTATGTTGTTTCCCTTCTACTCCAATAGTGGGTGGGGGTCCCTAGCTACACAAAAACAAGAGTCACTCTCACAATATTCACATTTTCGCTGCTGGTACTTATAAATTCTTGGCTAAGTAATTACTTGGTAAATTACATAAATAAAAACAGACAGCAATATAGCATGGGGCAAAAGATATGCTTCAGTCTCTTTAGTACCACCAACAGTTTTAAATGACCATTATCTTTAATATCAAGCTTTTGTATAGCCAACTGTTATCATACAGTATGGACAATTATTTAACTACACTTTACAAAAAATACAGGCAGCTCGGACAGGTATTACCAATGAAGTTGCTGGAAAGTATACCAAGATGGTTTGGCCACAGGAAAAAAGCAAGAAGAGACAATGGAAGAACTGTAGCAGTACTGCAGATATGAAGTTTTATTGTAAAACTAATATTGTAATACCTACCTGAACACCTGAACTAGCCCTGGTCACTTACCAGCCCGAACCATCATTTATTAAAAATTTACCAAATCTTTGGTTAAAATAAAACGATCAGTGTTGCCAATCTCCTGGCAAACACCCTCGTTACCTAGTTACCAGCCACCCACCGCTAGTAGCCCTGCCTCAGGGCCGGGTTCACACCTGCCCTCTCACGTCAATCATAAACTCAATAACTCTGTATGAGAGGGGAGGAGGGTGGGAATCATTCAGGTGTTCAGGTAAGGTATTACAATATTAGTTTTACAATAAAAACTTCATATTGCAATACACCCCTGAACACCTGAACTAGCCCGATTAACAACAAGTTAATTGGAGGTGGGGAATCAATCAAACCTGCCGGCCCTCCACTGTACTAGTTGTCAGTCAATATAATTGAGTTACGCGAGTCAGTCTCAAGTTCATTTGTCACTCGTCCAAGCTAATCTCCCATGTGTGGCCTTCTAGGCCTGCCATATGTGGAGGGAAAAACTCCCTGCACCTCTACCCTAAGGTCAAAACTCATTGAGTGCGGAAGGGATACAAACCTGTTTCCTCTCAGCTGGCTATGTGCCTCACCTGAGTAGAGGAAAAACTGAAGACCTCCCATGTGGCTCTCGGCCTCTCATGTATGGAGGGAATCTGAAGACCTCCCATGTGGCTCTCGGCCTCTCATGTATGGAGGAATCTGAAGACCTCCCATGTGGCTCTCGGCCTCTCATGTATGGAGGGAAACTGAAGACCTCCCATGTGGCCTTAGGCCTCTCATGTACGGAGGAGACAACGGTGTCGTCGATCGTAGTGATGTCTTCTCTTGTAGTGTTGTACCTGCCTGTCTGTACTCTGCCTGGTTGGCACTTGGAAGAATACCCTCAGATAGACCCAAACATGTTCTTTCCTATCTTTCCTAATACTTAAAATCCTCTTGTGATATATCATATCATGAATACCTTTATGACATATTCGCCGAATATTCTCTCCCTATTCTAATACTAAACTCAGACAGCAAGATTGTTGGGTTTAAAAATAGAATTTAGGCCAAAGGCCGAGTATTGGGACCTATGAGGTCAGTCAGCGCTGAAGGGAAATTGAGAAAGTTTGAAAAGGTGTGAAAGTAAGAAAAACCTCTGTTGCCACAATGAGTCCAGTGTTAGGAGAGCGTGGAAAATAGGAGGAGAGAATATGGAGAGAATATGAAATCAGAAAAGTGAGAGAGAGAGAGAGAGAGAGAGAGAGAGAGAGAGAGAGAGAGAGAGAGAGAGAGAGAGAGAAACAATCGTCTAGGATAAAGAGAATATAAAATCAGGGAAAAGAGAGAGAGAGAGAGAGAGAGAGAGAGAGAGAGAGAGAGAGAGAGAGAGAGAGAGAGAGAGAGAGAAATACGATCGTCTAATATCTCCACCTCCGCAAATTGCAGCAAGTTAAAAGGGTATTATCTTAACGATAATACTCGTATAACTCCGTACAGCTATGAACAACCGAACGAGAACTTGTTGCTAATGCGATCGACTCCTATAACAACATCACTTTATTGTATTGATCAGCGTGTGACAGTAATCGCATCCGATGGCAACATCCGTTATTGTATTCATCCGCGTGGGACGGTAATTACTGTATTCATGTTATAAATGCAGCTGAAGCTAATAAGGCAAAATTACGTTCATCAGCAACCTGGACAGAAGTCCCGAGCTTATGTATGAAATTCCAACGCAGCCGTGGTAAAAGAAACTCAATAGCATGAAAGAGCTCATTACGTTTGTTTTCACACAGACAAAGGATTAATAACGTATATAAAGTGTAAGGTTCGTAATACCTATGAAAACGAGTGAAAAACGAATGGAATCCTAAATTTAACGCCATCTAACCCGAGGGCAAAACAAAATAGCTTCCGATGAGACGTATCAGTCAAATTTTTGGTCTTAAATTACATCGTAAGACGAACAGTATGACTTCGTTACATAAGTTAAGTATCCAGATATCATTAATATGCTAACTAAGGACAAAAACATTAGCCGAGACCAAGTGATATGGTTAATCTGAAGCCAAGGAAGGGAAAAAAAAAAAATAGACTAGCCGGCATCCTTGTCTGTCTAAACCACACCTCCTTACAATAGTGCTGTTTGACGACAAGCTAGTGTAATTATAATTTAATTGAAAAGTAATAAAATAATATTTAAAGGTAATTAAATTAACTTTATTAGGCCTAATATAAATTTCAGTTGTCATTGTAATTTGATAATACGACTGGTAATAATTTGTAACTGTAATTGACATACAAGCTCAATGTAAATACTGACGGGCAATAGTCTGTTAAACGTATGAAGACGTCATACATACAAATTCCTTGTATCTGACATCTGATTATATGCCCCAAGATAGATACCTCATTGACTATATTAAATGTCAACATAGTTGAAGACACGTCTCCTTTAAGACGTTTGTACAAACTTGGCATAAGTGAGAGTGTTGTTACGTTAGTCATTTTAGTCAATCAGGATGAGAATGAGATGGATACGGCGACGCAAACCCGTATTCGTCATCCGCTGATTCCAGCGTGAATGACTGCCGAGTTTAGTGTTATACTACGCCAATATGATGATACACATATACAATTATAATGCTTTAGTCGGACAGAATCCGATCTTCATTCTGTTCGATTACATTCATATTAATTATCCTCAGATCGGATTCTCGTTCGTTTTCAATTACACCTGTATTGAATTATCCGAAGTCAAGAATGCCTTAAGCCTACAGCGTTAGCCAAAATAAAAATAACTACCGATATGTTGTACAGCGAATACTTTAGGTTAGGCTAGGCTACTGAATATGCATACGATATATCATCGTGAACACTAGGCTAACCGTAGTTAATTTTATTCGATTTCTCTTCATACTGAATATCGTAAGTCAATATGCATTGAACGGAGAATTAGTTGATATTAATTATCGTATCGTATACGTAGGAGGAAAGTAACCTTAAAGACGAAGGAAGCATATCTGAAAGACCAACCCTGGCCTAAAAGCTTTTCTGATGCAAGGAACTCGAAAGCAGGAAAAAAGCCTAAAGATGCTCTAAGGACACTGTGCCTCTAAAAACAAAAATACTACTTTTAAATAGAAAACGACCGAAGAAGCCTGCACTTCTCTTCCTAAACTAAACACTATGTAGCTATTATCCCTACTCGTCTACATCTGACCTAAGTTTTTTTCATCCTGAGAACTTACACATCGAGGGAAGGGGAATCTGCTGCCAACACTGCCTGCTCCGCGCCAGGGGGGCTTGCGGATCCCCATAACCCCCAGCACCGGTTAGGGCTGATTCTGGAACAGGCAGGGGAGCTGGAAAAGAACGATTAGTAATTTCAGTATCCCTATTGCTCGATCTATCCTCACATAATCTTGACCTAAAATCGGTAACAGAGATGTCATCGAGGGAAGGGGAATCTGCTGCCAACACTGCCTGCTCCGCGCCAGGGGGGACGGCGGATCCTGCCCTGTGGGCTTGCGGATCCCCATAACCCCCAGCACCGGTTAGGGCTGATTCTGGAACAGGCAGGGAGCTGGAACAGAACGATTAGTAATTTCAGTATCCCTATTGCTCGATCTATCCTCACATAATCTTGACCTAAAATCGGTAACAGAGATGTCATCGAGGGAAGGGGAATCTGCTGCCAACACTGCCTGCTCCGCGCCAGGGGGGACGGCGGATCCTGCCCGTGGGCTTGCGGATCCCCATAACCCCCAGCACCGGTTAGGGCTGATTCTGGAACAGGCAGGGGAGCTGGAACAGAACGATTAGTAATTTCAGTATCCCTATTGCTCGATCTATCCTCACATAATCTTGACATAAAATCGGTAACAGATGATGTTCATACTCGATTGTCAGCGTACTCTCAAGTCTCTTAAAGAGCACTGTCTCTAAGTCTTTATCTTGATCTACGTTAGTCTCTTCCTGCTACAGTTACTTCTTAATACGAGACCTTTCCTATGTTTGAGATACCCTAACATCTGGTCCAAAGACCACTCCTGACATTCCAAACATCTGGTCTTTACATTATATTGAACAGGCCTACAATTTACGCATAAGGAATGACTATCGTGTCGTAGGGTACTCATCCTTTTCTTGCATTGTTGGCAAAGACGATACGTTGTTGAACTCCCGCTCGTCGTTTTCTGTGATGTCGTGGCCGAGGATGCAGTAGTCGTTGTCGTAGCCTGTGTTGTTTCTTCCTTTGCAGAATCATGTCTAATGACAAAGTATTAAGAGCAATCCAACCGTAATCCAAAGGGATGCGTAATTCGTCACCAAATTCAATCAATCAAAGGTGCAAATGAAGGCCGGGCAAGACCAAAAAGGAGTTCGCTGTGGATACATCTGAACTCCACCGCGAACGATAAGTGATTGGTGTGAGAGGGCAGGTGTGACCGGCCCGTGAGGCAGGGCTACTAGCGGTGGCTGGTAACTAGGTAAACGAGGGTGTTTGCCAGGAGATTGGCAACACTGATCGTTTATTTTAAACCAAAGATTTGGTAAATTTTTAATAAATGATGGTTCGGGCTGGTAAGTGACCAGGGCTAGTTCAGGTGTTCAGGGGGTGTATTGCAATACGAAAACTAGTGGAGCAGCCAAGATTAGTACACATAGCAAAAATCCAAAATGTAAAATTGGATATGGACTGCTGGTATAAAAGTGCAGATGAAAGAAGAGGAAAAATACATTCTAGGTACCTGCAACTTTATCAAATCTCAACTTAGTGGCTACATTATTATAATTTTTTGCCATCTTACCCTTTCAGAAGTGATGCACCAACAAAAAAATCTTAAATTGAATGATAAATCTAACGTATATGATAGCTTGAACTATAAAATATCCATATTCAAATGTGTCTAATAAGGTGAGGACTACTGCACACACAAAACATTCACCATCATTATGACAAAGCAAGTTTACCGTAACTAATTTAACTTTTTTAATTCATAAGATTCTGTTGTGCATCAAGAGGAGGTACTTTAACCTCAAGAAGAACAAAATTCCTGGTAAAAACGTGTGTGATGGTTTACCCAAGGGAATACTTTGTTTGGTACAAACAAACTGAAATATACGTACTGTACTATGCTGTATCATAGTTTTAGATGAAATTAGCAAGTGAACTTTATGTGGTGTTACACTCAGTCTAACATTACTCAATAATACAAGTGATATCCTAACAACTTGTGACTTCAAGAAAAACACTCACAGACTAAATCTAACTACAAAACCACCATGATATGTGACGTGCCAATACATTTTACTAAAGTACTGAACAATTCATAGAGAATCCTCACCAACTTCAAAAATGAATTCCAACACTCTGGCACTTCACATATCGGGGAATGACATAGAGTCAAATGATGTGAATAGCCAGCTGCAAAAATGAAGGAAAAAAGTACATACTACATCTTGTAGCAAATCTTGAACGTTCCTTCTAAATTTATACATCAGCAGAAAATCTGACCAACTGGTCTGATGAAACTATATAAGGATAAATTTCACGATGAGTAAAATATTACTTTCCTAAATCACTACACGAGCAGGATTTCAGCTTATTAATTCTGGAACATTACCAACAGTGCTGAACAACTGACCCATCAAAAGGTCTCTTTTTAGGTGTAAAAAAAATTCATGCCTAACAAGTTGCTAATTGACAAACAGACCCTCCAACAAACAGCCTTGACAGAGATAAAGAAGTTCCATTTCTGAAAGTTTAAGCAGCAATTCAGTCAGACCATTGTCATTTCTTTAGTAGTAGTCATAGGTCAGGTATCAAGTTACAATGTACGTATATTTCTACCATACGGACAGTCCCAGTTTCTCAGCGGACTCAGTTAATAGCGAACCAGTTTTATGGTGCTTGTCTATCACCATAAAATCAGCAATTTTGGCGCTATAACACAGTGAGTTCCAGTTATCAGCACCCGCCATAAATAGCCGAGTTTCGGTTAATGGCGGCTTTCGTTTATCAGTGCCCCGCTGAGAATGGAACCTCCACCGATAACCGGGGACTGTCTGTATAGAGAAAATTCCTCTTAACCAACAATATTGCAAAAAACAAGCATATTCTGCATCTGAGAAGGGCCTAATGGTTTTGGATGTTTAAAAACAACAAGAACTAATATACTTTCAAATGATATCTAGCTTTGAAGTTGCCTAGCATACGGAATGGAAAAAGTTATGGCAATCATTCACTAACTGACGAGCTAGAATACCCTACAAAATTTACATTGTTACTATGTTGGACTTTGGATCAGCAGGTCATTCAAGTTAACAGTTTTATTAAATAATACATATGGTTAGACCAAACCCCATTCTGAGTCATACCAAAGGCTAAAACACTTAGGTGTTGCAATCTTTACCTGAAGGGCGATGAGCGTTCTCTTGCATAAACTTTGACGAAGGAGAACAGTCTCTAGAACACCTGAAATTATAATAAAGTAGCACAACTGAACAGGCTTTCTTTATCCTTCAGAGAAATTGAGTAACTTTTCATAAAATAAAACACATACCAGTAAGTATGCACAACTTTCAAACATTCTGTAATATACACAAGCTCAATAAAGCTACCTACTGTACTAGAAACAGCTCAGATATTGACAAGTTTGGCTTTTCATTTAACTCTGAGCAAGTGTTATGACAATATTATAAAGACATACCTTCTGTAAATGTCTTAACATCTTTTCATATCCTACCAATATTACTGATAAAACTGAAGTTATAAACATGTACTACTTGAATGACTCCCCTTTACAGAACATGTGACTCATATTTTTCCACCACTGGCCACTCGGTGCTATATTTGGCGGAATAATATTAACAAGTGGCCAAACATTCAATCAATGACTATCTTAGACAACTATGAACTTTCACCAACAAAAATACAAGAAATTACTAAAAATTCTGTGTGCAAACAGGCTCCTAGATGGCAATAATATTCAATGGAGTCCCACAACTTCAAATGCAGAAGAAAAAATATAGCAGTTCATTCTGGTATACACAAAGCAACAGTACCTAAACACTGTCACTCTTTTGGTCTTAACTTGAAAACAGTACAGCCCAAAGTTGAACTGCATTTAACATATTTAACTTATTTTTGTAGTATAAAAACTTCACAATTTTGTGTAGTAAATCACTTTTAAACTCACCAGAAATTTATCTATAGGACTAAGACCCTACATAGTAGAAATTAGCTTGTGGAGAGAGAGAGAGAGAGAGAGAGAGAGAGAGAGAGAGAGAGAGAGAGAGAGAGAGAGAGAGAGAGAGAGAGAGACCTGACTAAATTTATGTAAATGGCAGCTAACTAAGCACATGGGTTGGAATAGTAAATTTCCTTTTGTTCATTATGTATTTGACCAATTAAAAAGACAAATTATATACAGCAACTTTTTTTCGTTCCTTTTTTCTTAACAAGCAATACCTCCACATTTGTACGAAGGTGTCACAGCCTCCAAAACGTATTCAGTAACTATGAGGTACGTTACAAGCTTCCAGGTAGCTTAAGCTTTTGAACTTGTGTAAGAGGCTGTGGCCTCAGGTTAGGTTACATGCATCTGCAACCCCTATTGACACGTTTTAAAGATTTACATCTATTTACTCCATTCACTAAGAGTTTTGGGTAATTATGTTTACACTACATACAAGAGCATACAGAATATACTATTTTCTCAGTGGGTTCTCGTGTTTTGAATATTTTTATCCATTTCTGTTGGTGATATTCAATAGTTTTTACACCTAAATTTCTACTTTCCTGCTGTTGTTAAGGACATCATGGTATCATATGAACAGATAAATAAGGGCATCCCACAAGTGTTTGAACTACTGCCTAAAACATACTGTTAATTCTTACACTGATAGACAAATACCTTTTCCTTTTTTTTATAGGTTCAACAAATTACAAACCTTCGTTTACCTTTGACTAGATAACAGCAATAAAGTCAATTTACTTAAGAGGAAAAATGGACAAATACTAATTACTATTACAGTAGAGCCCAGGACCTCGATATTAATCCGTTCCAGAGGATGCGTTGAGATGCGATTTTGTCAAGATCAGATTGAATTTTTCCCATAAGAAATAACTGAAAATGGATTAATCCGTTCTTGACCACCAGTTCTTACCTTAACCTTGCGTTTTTATACAAAGCTTTATCCATAAATACACATAAATTACAATTAAATAAGCTCAGTATTAAATAAAATTCAACGCACTTTTTTCATTTTTAAATATATACTGTAGTAAAATAACTGCCCTACATACGCCCAATTCGGCCATAATATAATGGTTGGCTGAGTGCCATAGGCTAAACTAGGTACGTAGTATGTACTGTAAAGGGCACACATAATTATTATTGCTAATAAGAAAAAATTGAATATCAAGCCTAATTCTCAGCAAATTAATAAAATATTAAAAAATAAGCCGAATTATGTCAGGTTATCATAAACTTAGGAAAAAATCCCTAGTTACGTTGCTAACGAGTGGCCGTAAACAGACGTAAACAAATCATACAGTCTACTGGATACTGTATACAAAATCACTTTAAAATATCTTTCAATGCGTGTTATGATATTAACATTTTTTCTCTCTCAAATTATTGTTGTAGAATGGGGGCACTTTTCATAGTCGCTGTATGATTTAAAGTGTGACATCAGACAAGAAAATTTTGCCCTTTAGTAAACAACAAGGCTTTAAGTCAAACATGACTTGGACCTATGAATTACAAGCATCGTAATTCAAGCACAACTGTAAATTACGAATAATGACTAAAAAGCAAACTGCAGTGTTTTGGCAGGCAAAAGCATTGCCTGAAAAAAAAAAAAAAAAAAAAAACCATGTAGCACTTTATTTAGTAATACACTTATAAATAATGTAGCTGCAATTCTTAAACCCAGCTTCCTTTCGTAAATTAAGTTCCATTTGGCATCTTAAGACAGTGATCATATCAATACAATGAAATCAGCTGATATTTTCAGAATGCATACAAAACCAGAATGCACAAGTCAGATCGCTCTGTTTGTAATATAAATCGATAATATGGTAATAATACATGTAATATGATTAGATACAGTACAACATTATTCTCAATATACAAATATTATCGACTTTTGCTAATGGATATGTGTCAGTGTAACAACCTAACCCAGGCAACAGTCTCTCTCTCTCTCTCTCTCTCTCTCTCTCTCTCTCTCTCTCTCTCTCTCTCTCTCTCTCTCTCTCTCATTCCTGATTTTTTAAATTACGGATAAAGCGATTGTAAACCTGTAGTACAGACATATGCAACAAAACCAAGAAACAGCTGACTGCCGATGTCATTTGCCGTCACTATAAAAAGAAGAAAAAAGCGCAGGCGAAATTGATATTTAAAACAAGCGAAATCACACCTAACGCTTATACAATCAAGTATTGTGCCACTTCTAAACACAACTTTGTTCATTTACAAGAAAGTATTTAAATTACATATCTTCTACCAGTCAAGTGTAATGGCAATGAAGATATCGATAGCTCAATCAGCTGAGATTTTGTGATTGCAAACAATATCAAATGCAAATGGCATATGATGACAATGCTTAAATTATGTGAAATACGTTTAACTTTTTCAAATTTTCATTTTCCCCAGAAAATATTTGTTTAGGCTTATAGACATTTTCGGTTTTTAGAATTATGGACAGAGTTCCTACTCTTGTAACATAGTGAGAACTCGCTTATCCTAACATCGAATTATGGTAAAGTTGTATCACTAGTGATTCACTTGAATAACCTATGGATTTTCCATTATTAGGCTACAAATGTTTTGTTTCCAGTGTCGATAGTTTGTTGATAGTTGTGACTGTAGCCAACTACTGATACACCATGAACAATTCAATGGTTAGCCTACTAGTATTAAAAATCTCACAACATTTTAAGGTTGTCACAGAGTGCCTCTTACATTACGATTTTCAATAATCTTCAGTTCAATTGTGGTTCTTGCCATTTGCCTCACAAAATGAGCATGGGAACAACACCTATTAGCGGCGACTGACTGAACCACTTTTGTTTACAAAAATCATGTGATTCCTGGGGTCAGTTTCTGGATTTTTGGTTGAGCTCAGATGCAACATTTACTCAAAATTTTCCATTGAAATCCAATTATTTCGAGTTCTAATATGATCGAGGTCCGGGTCTCTACTGTATACGATTGCAAAATAGGATAAAATTGGCACAGTTACTAAAGATGAGTTTTAATAAGAAAAAGAAAGAAATATCTGATGAATTACAGTAGGAAAAATATGTCTCAGGCATTTGGCAAAAGTAAATTTGTGATACCATTGGAGATATGCTGCTCACTGTTTCCCCAAAACCTTTTAAGATGGGTTATGAGATCCTCCTCATCAGGTACCCTTAAATACCTTTTTGGGTACAAATGCAGAATATGTAGCTGCTTGCTGTATACCTATTTCTGCAGGTCATGGCCTGCTTCAAAGCAGGCACAGACTATGTCAATGGGAGATATATCCTGGCCTAACCTTCCTCAAACCTAGGTTGACCTGACCTGTCCACGATTTTGCCCTACCCTAATATCGAAAAAATACAATTTATTCTACAATATTATCCCCTTCTGAACTAGTCTGGTGCATGAACTACCAAGACCTTCATTGAGGGTATGAAGCCTATAATAGTTTTAATATAAAAATGCTTAATTTGTCTGTTCTGCAGAATAGCCTACATGGGCTACGTTAACAACAATACATCCTGGTTCATTTTTTGGAAGGCTCCAGCTGGCCATTTCTGCAACCATTTTTGGGCTGGTTGCAATTGAGCCGTATTAGCCAAGGAAGGGGGAGTAGCAGGGAGGGCCTGTATTGTCCTACTTTAGGCTAAAAGTTGTAATTTGAAATATTTTCATCACTATTTATTCTGCATTTGTGCAGGTTACATATTAGGGAGAAATTTATTTTTTCAGTACGTTTGACCCAAGAAAAATACAGATGATAATATATAAATTATAATAATAAGGCAGGTGGATGGAGTCTTCCAAAAAATCACATCTCAACATGAATTACACGACGCGTCCTGACCTGGCCTAGAGACATTTGTTTATGACAGAGATATGTGAGCAAGAATTATGCAACACTGAAAGGTTTTCTTAAATCGTCAAATTTCAATAGAGCTACACCTACACCCATACTTAGCAGTGACATGGAATAAAATACCAAATGGCCACCTGGAGGCCACTTGTCTCCTAGCACGACCACCTTTCCGAAAATTGGAAATTGATGGCTTTAATTTGTGATTTGGGAGACAAAACTGACTTTGAGAGGAAAGCGGAGGTCTCAAGGTGTTATAGCCGACTCGTAAAATCTATCGTTAAATTATTGATACCTAAGCAACCAATATACTGTAAGCTAGGAAAATGCAATTTCTCAAGAAGTACCCGCCGTTTCTCAATGACTTAGATTAACCAACTCATGTCTATCCTAGGTTACAGGACGCGTTAAAGTAGTTTTTCAGGAATGTGGTCGCGCTACGGCAGAGACCGGGTGGAAATTTGGTATTTTACCCTTTGAATAAGGTTCAATCGTAGGCTAAGCACATCTAGGATACGGTTTTATGATTAAAAATCAATTATACATTCATTTAAAGCCATTAAATACATTTTAATTAAATTAAAAGGTATAGTTCTACCAATTAAAACACTAACCTAACCTAACATAGGTTGACCTCCTAAAGCTAAACCTACCCTAGGTTAATCTAGGGTAACCATCGTATATAAAGAGCCCCAAACCTACATTTGGTTTTGCAATCAAACCCAAGAAGGAAATTCTTCGCGTGAAATGAAACCCAAGTCGGTTAAATTCCTGGAAAAGGTTAAATAAATGAGCGGCCGAGTGATAAACTGGGTCACGAAATTTACTAAGACACCCATCAATTAAGGACCGCGTTAAAAAAAACCCTCCACATTTCCCCCCTTAACCGTCAAAAGATGGGCGTGTTACCAAGTTAATTCGAGTGCCGATGATATTTCCGGTCCGGAATATAATAAAAAAAGGGCATTTTAGCCTTTAAATAGTTTAAATAACTGGACAAACGACGGAGCATCGGTCAGACTTACATTGAAACATGAGCAGAAACGCCGAAGGAAAGAGCTATTTCTCACCCACTTAGCGCAACCGGGAAATTGTGATATTTATGCCATATTAGAGTTAATTTTAATACTTCCTTGGCGTATTATACAGTAATATACACCTTCGCCGCGTAAAGTATGACGTAATACCTGGAAAAGTGACAATTGTTTGCCTCGCAAACAAGCGGGGTAGCAGAAGGGAAGCCGTGTTCAAGATCTTGCTAACCAGGCGGAAAACAGTCGTACATGAAGGAAGTTCGTGCATCATACGCAGAACTTCATTGATGAAATGAAATGAAGAACATACAAATCTAAATGAAGAACATACAAATCTAAAAGAGCACTCTAGACTCTCCTATTCTGACGAAAAAACACTAAAAGACAATTATAAATTAAATAATAAGAGGCAACAAAGCAACATATTTCGAAAACGTAGTATAACCCTGTAGAGGGCTGTACACAAAACAAACAAGTAAATCAGTCGAATAATAACTCATTTTTCTTTTAAGTGTTTAACTATGATAGCAATAGTACTCATTTGTGTTGATGCCACATAAGATTGTAGGAAAATCTAAGCATATTAAATTATTGTGCCATTCTTTTCCCCCACGCGTCAATTTTAGGAGGACAAAACTGCAAGTCTACTTTTCAAGGAAGTCTTGTGGCAAACGAATGTATGTATATATATATATATATATATATATATATATATATATATATATATATACATATATATATATATATATATATATATATATGAAATGATAGAAAGGTTTATACAGGTACACTGGCTATTGAAAAGGAACAAATTATTTAGTCCAGTATTGATCGGATAATGGCAATCTCACATTTGTGAGTATGTGAATATCTGTAGTACACCTCAGACTGGACACTCACAATGAAATAATCATTTTGTAATAAAAAATGCTTTAATACATACCAGTGCCGTAATATTAACAACATAGTTGAAAGATATATATGAAAAAGTAAGTCGAAACTATGAGCAGCTATACGTAGCTAAATCATAGTGTGATAAGTGCATATAACAAAAGAAATCTTTTATACACATACCACAATATGCATGGGATGTTAGTTAAGTATGAAATAATAAGATTCAGATGAACAGAATGGACCCTTATAATTAATAAATCATTATATACTCACTCGCAAAAGACAGTCAGGGCAACAAAGTAATGTTTACAAGAGCCTACTACGTACTAAACGCGGCCTTCCGTTGACAACGGTACGTGGATGCGGAATAGCTCGGTCGTGACTGGCATAATAATTCTCTTCTTTTACCAGAAAACAAGACAGAAACCTCGCCCAATTGGCTCGCACAATGGGCACAGGGCATGAAGAGTCATTTAGTGCCCGGCATCTGTAGTACAGCATAATTTATATTTAAGGTATTGTTCTGTCAACTGATCTGTGTGTATACGTGTGCATTTCAAGTGCGGTCGTGGCAGTATAAAGAATACACAGCTGCACACAAATACGATGGAAAATTATATTTAGAACCTTCGTGTATATGTGTACGCATATTTTATTGTTTTCTATTCTTATCCTTAACCATCTTCCATGCGCACACAATCTTTCGTTCCCTGCTCCTTGGGATTTCTATAATCATTCTACTTTCTTCGCGAGATTATTAAATCTTCGTCAAAGCCCTTTGGAGTTTCCATTAATTAGTCTCCTCCAGTGCAGGCCTAAAGTGCCCCATAGACGTTACGGATCAGGTTCCGTTCTGTCTCCGGCATCTGTGTTGCCCATAGACGTTCATTCAGATTCACTTCAGTTTGCCGAAACCTGGTGAAGTGAGGTCGTGGGCGCTCCGCTCAGGGTGATGACGTATAGACTGCTCTTGCAACTGAGAGTAGGTAGAAACCCCCAGCGAAAAAGGAGAGCCTGAATTGAACTATGGTTGAAGAAATGAAATGAATTATCTCACAATTGTTTATTTAATTAATCGAAACTTTACCCTGGTGACTGGTTCGATTACCTGGAGGAGCAGACAGACATGGGATTATTACATAAAAACACACACACACACACATTCACACAACCAAAATCATTGCACGAGAGGTAGCTGGACACACTTCGCTTACACGCTACAAGTCGTTCCTTGGGGCATAATAATCCCAGGGACATGTAAAGCAATTATTCAAGTTATGCAACACGAGTTTACAAAGGTAAACAGTAACTATGTTGCATACACAGCATCTTTCATATTCTAGTGGTATACAGCCTGGTGTAGGTACAGTAGGTCTACAGTTCCGTTAAAGCAGAATAGGCCCTTAAACCTGCGGTTCTGTAAGAATACAAATTTCAGATCTTTTCTACACAAAATTCTTTATTTAAACAAGGAAAATTTAAATATTATTGAAAGTATTGTCATAAACGTATTTTTTGTGCAACAAATAACAATCTAATTTAAACAACAGTACTGCTAATACATACAGATATAGGATGCAAACAATACGCAAGTACATAATATACTCACATTATATATATATATATATATATATATATATATATATATATTATATATGTGTGTGTGTGTGTGTGTGTGTGTGTGTGTGTATGCTTAAAAAAATCACTGTAGATGCACGTGACTTCATAAATAAACGAATACCACAGGAAAATAATAGTCAGAAATCCAAGCGCTTTCGTCTTTACTCAGATCGTCAATTGGAGATAAAGGTCTCAGGTACAAAACAAGATCAAGAATACCAGATGGTTAATTGTCAAAAGGGTAAAATTAAAAGAGATAATCCAGGATTATCGGATATCACACGGTCACAAACCTAACCGAAACTACAAAGTATCTTTACAGCCCAAAACATGTAAAAACTGAATATATTAATTTTGTTGCTTATATTTATCTAGTACAACTTTTTTCACAATGAAAGTATTAAGTTTAAATAAACAAGACTAAATTTAGAACATTTCTATTATTTGACTTGATGAAACAAGATTCAATGATATTCCTTTTAACTGTGTCATTACATGGGATTAAGGCTCTTGCTTGACTCCAGTTAATAGGATGGTCTAAATCTCTCATATGTACGAATAATGCATTCGATATTTGCCCAGTTCTCACGAATAATTGATGTTGCTTGAGACGTTGTGAGATTTATCGGTCTGTCCGTATAGACTTAATCACACTTTTTGCAAGGAATTTCATATATGCAGCCTGGAAGATCTTTAGGAGAATTTTTTATTATTAAATTATTGACATTAATATTACTGAAAATAACATTTATGTTAAATAGCTTTAAATTCTAGGAATATCTAAAAACCTTTCATCATAGGTTTAATTTTAGAAGTTATGCTTACTAAATTCAAGTTTGTCATTAGTTGAATAAAATGTTTTTCTAGCTCTTTTCCATGCCACATCTATAAAAGTCCTTGGGTTTTTTGCTAACCTGATTGATTCACTTTAGAGAGTCAGCGGCGTTCGCTAGAGAGTTTAGGGCTCTCTCTCTCTCTCTCTCTCTCTCGCGAGGCTGTTTCAGTAACTTAAAGGTGGGTACACACGTGAGAGCCGAACCTTGTATGTGTAACTGAGTTACGCATATACGGTTACAAGGTGTCAAAATGTAGAGGACGAACCGTAAACCAACGTTAAGCACGTACTTCATTTCAATCCACTGCGATCACCAGTCTGTCTCTGTCCGGGTTGTTTACCGACGATGGCCACCATGCAAGTAGCAGCTGCGCGTACATTTATACACATTATTTAACGAAGATGAAGCGAAATAAAAGAAGATGGTGGCAATTAAGTTTATATACTAGAAGGGTAGAATACAGTGGTCGGGAATGACTCGCTGACTTGAGATTCCAAGAAGTTTCTGGCCACAGTGAAGTCTTTTCTTCGTAAAAGCTAATAAATTGAAGGACCTCTTCGTCACTTCAATCAGCCATGGTAGACATATAGGTACTGACTGACCAAAACCAGGGACTCTACTGTGGACGGTCTTGTTCATAGTCGGTGTTAACAAGTTCAGCAACCTCTGTTGTGACGCGTGTCATACAGGTCCCGTCCACACATGGCGTAACGTTCAAAGAGACCTCCCTTTGATGCGGGGCCCAAAAACCGACAATTGGCGGGACGGAGGGCGAACCGAGCCTCGAACCTCGCGGGTTCGGGGTTCGGGTTCGAGGAACCGTCCACACTTGCGTTTTTGTTACAAGAATCGGTTACAATACAAGGTTCGGTTCGCACGTGTGTACCCACCTTAACGTAACGAACTGGTCACTCATTTTTATATAATTCTTAGTAATATATGTGTTGTTTGTGGAATCTGAACATAGTATTATATCTATTGGTTTTTGTGAAGGCGCCACGAAAATAGTGAAAAAGTGTAAAATTGTAACAGGCCTTTGATTGAAGCTGCAGCTGTGTATAAGGTATTTTTACAAATGTTTTGAAGTGCACTTCGAGGTTTTATCATTTCTAAACATTTATCTTTGCTGTTTGTTCTTTAGACATATCCCATTTTTATATGCTTAATGTTTGTACTGTCAATGCTTTAATTGTTTTCATATTATGCATTATGTTTTTCTACATTATCTTTATTTTGTTTAATTAGTTTGAATAATATTTCTATTGTGTAAATTTGAATCTTACACTTGTGAATTAACTTGCATTTAATTAAATTTAATTTCAAATTTAATTATTGCTTTATGATTAAATTTAATAAATTTTCTTGATAAACTTTAATTTAATTTTGCTTAATAATTAACTCAAGAAATAATTAAACTTTTGTTTTCAAGTAATAACAATTTCCCTGAGATTGTGTATTTCACTTATAAATTTTAAATTTAGAAATAAATTGTTGTATTTAAAATTTATATGAGTATTTTTTTTTATTTTATCCACCCGTACTATATTTTATTTTTGTTTAGGTAGAAATATAGAGTAATAACTGTAACGTTTCCCACAAATAAAACAGAATTAGGGAAATACTTAAATTTGAATTTGCACGAGTGATGCCCTTTAATTAAGATTACCTCACACATATTTTAATGAACTTAGACTGATTGTTTTCTTGACTTCAGTTAGAAAAAAGGGATCACTCTTACCTTTAGAGTATTCAGTCGTTTAGTATTTGTGATGAAGGGTCAGGTGTCTGTCTGTAGTGAGGTAAGTAACAACCAGGTACTCGAACGAACTGTGCCCTAAGTACAAAGGGTGTCCCAGACCCAGGAATAAAAGGGTCTCTTGTACTAACAAGTACCAATGGTAAGTGTAGTAACCAGATACTTGGCAATTTGGGTTAACAAATATAAATGGTGTCCAGACACAGATCTTTGACTATTTCATGCACCAAGTATTAATGGTATCCAGACCCAGATACTCTGCCCACTTCGTCACAAGTATTAATGGTGCCCAGACCCGGGATATTTGGCAATTTATGTACCAAGTATCAATGATCCCCAGAAACCAGGGAGGAAAACAAATCACATTATCACTCTAGCTTATACTGGTGGTGTTAGGAATATATTTTGTTAGAAGAGTGACCATATATTTGTTTTTGCATTTTATTGTAAGAATTGTATTTGAGAAAAATGGCTCCATTCGATACTCAGGAATTTTTAGCAGCCCCTTCCATCCAAGTGTTGTCTGAAACTACTCTGACTAAGGCACAGTGGAGTGCTCTAGCAGTAGCATGTGGTTGTCATGTGTCTAGTAGCATGATAAAAGCACAAATCAAATGCATTGTCATGCAAGCATTGATAAGACTCTGGTAGAATAACTGATGATGATGAGTTAGAACTAGCTCAAGAGTTGTTGAATGTAGCTCAGGTTGATCTTATAAATAAGCAAGTAGAAAAGAAAGAGAAAAGTGATGCAGAATTGGAACTCAGACGCATAGAAGCAGAAGAAAGTTTGATTAAGCTGAAAATGCAGGCTGAAAGAGAGAGAATAGACAGGGAAAAACAAGAAAGAAGAGAAAGAGAAGAAGAAAAAGCTGCAGAAGATGAAAGGCAAAGGATAAAAGAGGAAAGAGAAATTGCAAGACATGAAAGGGAGATGGAATTGATAAGAGCTAGATCCACATTACCTGCAACACCATCTAACCCTAACCATGGTAATCAAGACCCTGCATTTGATGTAGTAAGAGTTCAGAAGTTAATCCCTAAGTTTACTGAAGAGGCTCCAGATGAGTTCTTTGATCACTTTGAGAAAGTGGCTTCAGGTATGGGATGGCCAGAGGATAGATGGTCAGTTTTGCTACAAAGTGTCTTGATTGGTAAAGGGAGAAGTGCTTACCTAGCCTTAACAGCTGATCAGTGTAAAGACTATAAGGTGCTCAAACATAATGTGCTACAAGTATACCAGTTGACCCCCAATGAAAGATTCAGAAACTTAAGAAAGGATGAAAAAGTAACTTTCTTGGATTATGCTTATAAAGTGAGAAGGTGTTTTAAAAGATGGTTGGAGGCAGCTAAAGTTACAACTTTTGAAGAGTTAGAAGAGTTAGTTGTTGTAGAGCAATATTTTAAAGGTATTCCTGAGCATATAAGAGCCTATTTGAGAGAGAGAGAGGTTAAAAAACTTGACAAAGCTGCTACACTGAGTGAGGACTACAATGTAATTAGTAGCAGGCGTAATTATAATGTCAAGTACCAGAGTCAACCACGCCCAGGTTTTAAGTCTCATCCAGGTTTCAGGAACAATTTTATGAATGGGAAACATACAAATGATAATACTCCTCAGCAAGCTAATGTGAAATCCTCATCTAATTTTGCAAGACAGTTGCAAAAGCCTAATGTTGTCTGCTTCAAGTGTGGAAGAGCAGGACACTTCAGTCAAGAGTGTTATTGGAATTATCAGCAGTCCAAGCCTGTTGGTCAAATAGTAAGAGGTGACCAGGTCAAACAGACTGTTAAGAACAATGTGGGGAAGAATCCGTCTACAGGGAAGACTGAAACTAAACAAGCTGAGTGTTTAGCAACCAGTGGAAATGTAACTTCAAGCAGTGAGTGGCTGAGCAGTTTGGAGGCTTTTAAGCCATATATCTACGAGGGTACACTGGCAACTCAGGAAGAGAGTGTGCAGGTTCCAGTCAAGATTTTACGTGATACAGGGAGCAACCATAGTGTGGTGTTACGTGGTGCTCACCCAATGTTGGAGAAGAATCTCACTGGAGATTCAGTTATTTTGAAGGGTATAGGAGGAGAGGAAGTAACTCCTATATGCCGCTTACACCTGTCCTGTGAATTGGTGACAGGGAGTGTTGATTTTGCTGTAAAGGACTCACTGGCTGTGGAAGATGTACATGTTCTGTTGGGAAATGAAGTTGGTGGTGTTCCATTTGTTCCTTGTCCTGTAGTGACAAACAAACCGTTGAGGATTAGTCCTACGGTAGAGTTGGAGAAGAATAACCCCCACTGTCCCTAGTTGTGTAACTACCAGAAGTATGAGGAGAAATTACGACTGTTGGTGAAGAAACTGAGGATTTGCACGCCCAAGATGGATCAAGAGAAGGATCTTTGAACTTAGAACAATTGTTCCAGGGGAGTGATGCCTCCCGTGGAGCTGACCGAGAAAGGATTTCCCAAGAAAATGAAGAATCTGCTGTTCCTGAAGAGACTCCGAGTAGTCAAGGTGTTCCTGAAGATAGTAGTGAAACTACAGTAGCTGAGGTAGCAGATGTTGATAGTTCAACCCTTGAAGTTGGACAGGTAACAAGAGAGAAGCTAATGGACTTGCAGAAGAGGGATGCATCGTTAGCTGATTTGTTCTTCAGAGTTGTTGATCAGGAAGAGATGCAACAAACTCCTACCTGTTATTATCTGAAGGAAGGTTTACTGATGAGGAAGTATAAACCTTCAGATATACCCGGAAATGCTGAATGGGGCGAATATCATCAGATTTTGATTCCATGTCCATTGAGAAAGCAAGTGGTAGCAGTGGCTCATGAATCTGGACATATGGGAGTCAGGAAGACTGTGGAGAAGATCATGAGATATTTTTTCTGGCCGGGACTTCATAAAGATGTTAGCAGGTTCTGTCGAGAGTGTCATTTGCCAGATAGCTGGAAAACCTAATGAAACCATTCAGAAAGCCCCCTTACAACCTATAGAAGTTAGAGGAGAACCCTTTAACAAGGTGATTATAGATATGGTTGGACCGCTTCCGAAGACAAAGAAAGGAAATGAATATCTGTTGACATTAATGTGTCCTGTTACCAGATATCCTGAAGCGATCCCTGTTAGAAACATATCTGCCAAGATAGTTGCTGAGAAAACTATTGGAGTTTTTTCTCAAAGTTTGGTATACCAGAAAATTGTACAAAAGTGATAGAGGAACGAACTTTACTTCCAAGTTATTCCAGGAGGTGATGAACTTATTAGGGGGTGAAACAACAGTTATCAACTGCTTATCATCCAGAAACTCAAGGTGCCTTGGAAAGGTTCCACCAGACATTGAAAAGTATGCTGACAAAGTATTGTTCTGAGTCAGGAAGAGAATGGATGTTTGGTTTACCCTTAAATGTTATTTGAAGTTAGGAATGCTTATCAAGAAAGCATGGGATGTTCACCCAATGAGATGATTTTTGGAAGAGAAGTGAGAGAACCTTTGAAGATTCTTGCAGAAAATTGGGTAGAAAATAAAGAGGAAATCCAAGGAGAGTATGTGAAGAACTTAAGGGAAAAGGTTGAAGAGATTAGAAAATTCTCTTTAGAAAATTTGAAAATGAGTCAGAGAAAATGAAAAAGGAACTATGACAGAAAGACTAAGCTAAGAAGTTTTAGGGTTGGTCAACAAGTGTTAGTGTTTCTGCCAGTCAAGAGATTTCCCCTTACCAATAAATTTCAAGGTCCCTACAGGATAATTGAGAAGTTAAGTGATAGAACTTATGTGATTGAAACTCCAGAAAGAAGAAAACGACAGAGGAAGATACATGTGAACCTTTTGAAACCTTACTTCTCAGAAACTAGAACTGAAACTGTGTTGATAATACAGACAACTTCATCTACAGAAGACGATGACGGCTATGAATTGGGAGCTGAAAGCAAGATGAATAATTCTTCAATTTTGGAAAATTTGGAGGATAAACTGAAACATCTTAATGTTGAACAAGGTGAGGAATTGAGTGAAGTGATTAGAAGCTTCACAGAGATTTTTGCAGATGTACCCAGACGTACTAATCTGACCAAACATGAAATCAAGATCCAAGAAGATGGAAAATCGTTCAAGCAAAGAGCTTATCGCTTATCGCCTTATCATCGAGATGTTCTGAAGAAAGAAGTTCAGTATTTTCTGCAACATGGATTAGCAGAACCCAGTTCAAGTCACTTCAGTTCTCCATGTGTGTTAGTGAAGAAACCTGATGGCTCCTTTAGGATGTGTACTGATTATAGGAAACTGAATTCCATAAGTATGGCTGACAATTAGCCCTTGCCTCTTATAGATCAGTTACTTGATAATATTGGGCAAGCCAAGTTTGTTTCCAAGATAGACTTATTGAAGGGATATTATCAGATACCCTTAGATGAAAATGCAAAGTTGCTGTCAGCTTTTGGATTGTATCAGTATACTGTATTGCCATTTGGTCTGATGAATGCACCAGCCACATTTCAGCGAGTGATGGATCAACTGCTAGGATCTATAGAGGGAGTAGGTGTATACCTTGATGACATAGTCATTTACTCTACAACGTGGGAAGAACATCTGCAGATCCTGAAGAAAGTTTTCAAGAAACTACAAGAGGCAGGACTAACAGTCAACCTAGAGAAGAGTGAGTTTGGGAAGGCGACTGTTCAGTACCTTGGGTTTGAAGTTAGAAAAGGCCTTCTCGCTCCGGTGAATGCTAATGTGGAAGGTATCCGTAAGGCTACCCCCCCTACTAGTACTAAGAAGCAACTACAAAGATTTTTGGGCATGGCTGGATTCTATCGTCGTTTCTGTCCAAATTTCTCAGCCGTAGTAGCTCCCTTGAACAGACTTAACTAGTCCCAAAGCTTAAGTTTGTCTGGACTCCAGAATGTCAAGATCCTTTGAGAAGGTAAAAGCCATTTTAACTTCAAGACCCGTGCTTCAAGCTCCAGACTTAATAAGAATTTGTGATACAAGTTGATGCCTCTGATTGTGGAATTGGAGCTGTTCTACTTCAAGATGATGAAAATAACCTTCTACACCCTGTGTGTTTCCTGTCTTCGAAACTGAAAAGGCATCAGAAAAAACTATGCAACTATTGAAAAGGAAACTCTAGCCTTAATCACAGCATTGAAAAAGTTTGAAGTGTATGTGAACAGACCTAGGAATGAAGAAGTTTTAGTGTTGTCTGATCACAATCCCCTGTCATTCATACAGCGGATGAAAAAGCATAATCAAAGACTGACCAGATGGTCTTAGTGCTTGCAACAGTATAATATAAAGGTTGAGTACATATCTGGTAAGAACAATGTAGTTGCCGATTATTTATCCCGTTGTGAATCGTTGGATTCAACCCCGGAATAACTAATCTTCTGGGGGGAGGAATCTTATAATGTAAGTTTGGAATGCAATTATAATTGTGGTAATATGATTAATTCACATCAGAACTTGTGTATCATGGTATGAAATGTTTACTTCTGTGTTCAGATTTTCCAAATTTAAAGATAACATGCCTTAAGTGATCCATTTTTCATTTTGAAGTACGTAAGACACACAGAGAGTGAAAGCTCATAAGCCTTTTGAAGGGAGTCGTATTCGCACTTTGAGAATGTCTTAGCTAGGTGATTTCTTTATCGGCGCAAACAAGCGTAAGACCCCCAAGCCGCAATGTTATCCAACCCCTGGAAAATAGATGAGCTAAGCTAGTTTTTTTAACATCGCGGTCGAGCCTGTGAAGGAACAAGGGAGCCTTATTCATAGGTATATGTGAACGCAGTCAAAGAAGCCTTGTATTAGCTATTCCTATAGAGATGACGTAATATGTTTTGATCTTGAACTAGATACTAATCGCCCATACGCTTATGGGGTGAGAGAACCTTATTCATTCTCTTGAAAGACTCAGCGGCGGACATAGAGAGTTGAACATTGCTCTCTCTCTCTCTCTCTCTTTCTCAAAATCTGACTCTCTCTCTCTCGCTCGGTTGCAAGGCTGTTTCAGTAACTTAACGTAACGAGCTGGTCACTCATTTTTATATAATTCTTAGTAATATATGTGTTGTTTGTGGAATCTGAACATAGTTTTGTAGCTATTGGTTTTTGTGAAGGCGCCACGAAAATAGTGAAAAAGTGTAAAATTGTAACAGGCCTTTTCATTGGAGCTGCAGCTGTGTATAAGGTATTTTTACAAATGTTGTGAAGTGCACTTCAAGGTTTTATCATTTCTAAACATTTATCTTTTGCTTTGTTCTTTTGACATATTCCATTTTTATATGTTTAGTGTGTGTACTGTCAATGCTTTAATTGTTTTCATATTATGCATTATGTTTTTCTGCATTGCATTGTCTTTATTTTGTTTTAATTAGTTTGAATAATATTCTATTGTGTACATTTTGAATCTTACACTTGTGAATTAACTTGCACTTAATTGAATTTAATTTCAAATTTAATTATTGCTTTATGATTTAATTTAATTAATTTTCTTGATAAACTTTGATTTAATTTTGCTTAATAATTAATTCAAGAATTAAACTTTTGTTTTCAAATAATAACAATTTCCCTGAGATTGTGAATTTCACTTATAAATTTTGAATTTAGAAATAAAATTTTGTATTTAAAATTTATACGAGTATTTTATTTTAACCATCAGTATATATTTTATTTTGTTTAGGTAGAAATATAGAGTGATAATTGTGACGTTTCCCACAAATGAAACAGAATCAGGGAAATACTTAATGTGAATTTGCACGAGTGATACCCTTTAATTAAGATTACCTCACACATATTTTAATGAACTTAGACTGATTGTTTTCTTGACTGTTCAGTTAGAAAAAAGGGATCACTCTTACCTTTAGAGTATTCAGTCGTTTAGTATTTGTGATGAAGGGTCAGGTGTCTGTGTCTGTAGTGAGGTAAGTAACAATCCAGGTACTCGAACGAACTGTGCCCTAAGTACAAAGGGTGTCCCAGACCCAGGAATAAAAGGGTCTCTTGTACTTAGCAAGTACCAATGGTAGTGTAGTAACCAGATACTTGGCAATTTGGGTTAACAAATATTAATGGTGTCCAGACACAGATATTTGACTATTTCATGCACCAAGTATTAATGGTATCCAGACCCAGATACTCACGCCACTTCGTCACAATATATATATATATATATTATATATATATATATATATATATATATATATATATATGTGTGTGTGTGTGTGTGTGTGTGTGTGTGTGTATATATACTTGGTGTGTGTGCGCATAGTACTATTGTTTAAATTACATTGTTATTTTCCATACATAAAATAAAAATGAAAAGTTTTATGACACAATAAATAATCAATAATATTTTAGTGTTCCATGTTTAAACTAAAATTAAACTAAAAATTTTGGGTACAAGAGTTGAAAATTGTACACTTCACTTCCTTGGCTGCAGAACCGTAGATTTAAGCGCCTATTCTGCATTAATGGATCATAAACCTACTGTATACTAAACTACCGTATATGCCATTAGACTATGCAAGATGCAACACACACACAGGCATTATATATATATATATATATATATATATATATATATATATATATATATAACCATAAGCCTAATTTCGCTCTCCTACAACGTTCAATAAACTCTTCAGATCACGCCATAGACGTGGAGGCCTCCGGCCACCTGAACTAAATCGGATGCCACGAACCTGGCAAAGTCAGGTTGCGAGTTGGTCGGAGAGGCCGACGGACTACGCCCACTTTTGGTCGAACGATAACCCCATAGACAGTGAGATTTACTTCCGATTCAGATAACCGGATCCGGCGATCGTAACGTCTATTGGGCCCTTTATAAGATGTGCCAACAAATTGACTTGGTCTCGAAGACTCTATGTCATTTACAAAGACAGTAAATTAAGCCTCTTTCAAAAGATTATTTTGGCAGCCATGTTTATGGCTCTGATACATTAACCCTTTTATGACACCTATTAGCATAGTGGTTTTGTACGCCACTTCCAAAGGGAACAACGCCACGGACATCTTAAAAAAATATTTTAAAAGCTGAAAAATCTAGAAATAATGAAGAGCAAAATAAACAAGCAAAAAAAGACATACCCAATATTATGGCCGTTGAGTATTCAGGGATGCCAACAGTGGGCCATGGGCACAAAAAAAGGTGGGGGTTGGAGATTGAAAAACATTGTTTTTTAGGGTAAATCAAGAACCTCGTTTGTATACAACCTTTTATTCTCGGTCACATCAAGATAATACGATACAAAAATATGTTTCTGAACATCTCAAACAAATAAGAGAGTATAAAAAATAGCTTCTATTAACGTTCACTTCTCAGCTGTGGAAAAAATTATTTACAAAAGAAAAAAAGATGAAAGAACACTGACAAGAGTAAAGTCTATTGGAAAGTGGTACCGGAATCTGCTTAATCATGTAAGCTGTGTGGTATCCGTTTTTTTCATAAAACGTCGCCATAGGTCCTACTGCTACGTAACGTAAAAATTCGACATTTGACATTATAATAGATATTTTCGAATTTCAAACTTAGTTTCTCTAGGGTAAAGCAAACTATTAGATTAACTAGATGAAAAAAAAAAGATATACAGTCTTCGTAAATGGATTTGGATTAAGAAAATATCGATGGAGTTGTCTCTAAAGACATCAGGAGTCTATAACCAGACTTAATTCACTTTTACACTTCCAAAGGAAAGTGCAAAGAAGGACCACTAAGCCTAATAAGTATACTTGCCTCTATTAAAGTATCATGATTCTAGGCCGAGGCGTCGGATAAATATCCGTTTCGTGTGGCTCGGGGACTTTGAGAGTCAGGCGTCTCCTGAGGGCGTCGCCCCTTATGATTTCGACCCCTTCCTCCGAAGCGTACTGCAATGGGGGCGCTGGCGTCACCCTTATCATCCTCACCACCTGGGCGGGTGCTGGGGTAGATCGCCCGTGGCTGGGGAACACGACCGCTGGAGTGTTGAGGTAGTAGGTCCTAGGGGTGGAAGTCGTCACGATCGGCGGCGGTCGGTGGTGCGCTGGAGCAGGCGCGCGCTCCCTCCGACGGTCAACCGGCAGGAGGATGGGCACGGCGTGGGTCCTGCCAAGGGCGTGGATAAAGGCCGTCGATTTGGGATCTGGGTTATACAGGGTCGTTTCGCCCTCTCTCGGATCGTCGTCGTGTGAATGGTAGTGGTAGATGCCCGAAGTCTCATCAGGGGCGTCTGTTGGGGAATGGGGAGGTCTCATGGTGTGGGCGTTGGTCGTCTCTGATTTTGGAGGCTGTGTGACGGGGGGTCTTGGGGTTGTGCCCGACGGCCGATAGAAGTTATTGTGGGAAAAGGCCGGTCTGAGCTTCAGGGTTGGCGGTGGGGTCGTGGACAGGAGCGAGTTGTCCTGTTCGTGGCTTCCTGAAAGCGGTTTGAAAGTCACAGAAGGAGGCGTGGTGGTGGTTGTGTGCCTTTCGCCAGCCTCGTAACTCTGAGTGAACGCGCTTACGTCACGCGCCCTTGTCGTAGTAGACGTAGGCGTGGTGAGTTCCCTTGCGTTATGGAGGATCATGGCGCTCCTGAAAGCGCTGATGGTGGCGCTGTGAATCGGAGGGGCGTAAGTCGAAGCACGGGACTTCTCCACCACCAGTCGGAAAGGATTGGGCGAAGGCGTGGAGACGTGAACGGCGTCGTGGAACCTCAGGTTCTGGTTGATCGGCCTAGGCGCCTGGGTGGGCGTCAGGTCGTCCTCCAGGTCAGGGACGAGTGTGACGGGCTTCTCGAAAGGTCGTTGTGGGGGATGAACCACTGGACGCGGGAGTAGGCGCGTAGGATGGAGTTGTGGCTGGATATCTGCTGCAGATGCTCTGGGCCTCTGCTGGTGCAGGTCGTGGTGAAAATCATGGCGGTCTTCGTCAAAATGGTCCTCGGCGATCGCGTGCTGGCGGAAGGGCGGACGTCCGTCCTCAGGACGCCCTCCCGGGTGAGTTTCTGAAGGGGAGAATGAGGAAGCAGATGCCCCAGAGGGCGGAGAATGGGAGGTTTGGTCAACGGCCTCTCCTTCGTAGTTGACGTCTGCTCTGAATCCGTTGTCGTCCGCTACGTAGGTCACTATTTGGACGCGTCCGTCAGGGAGGGCCACCTGCCAGGAGAAAATGGGATCCGGAAAGGGGTACTATACATATTTTTTTTGTAAATTGGTGCCAAAACCAAGCAGTCGTACTTTAGGGCACTTGACTATTGGGACAATTGAATCTGTACGGCATAAAAAATTCTATTTTATGTTTCTTAAGAGAGCAAAATTGTAGGAGAGTTGTATTTCTAAAGTTTATTTTAAAGGTTCTGTTACTATAGTCCAGAGTTTATATACATTTGGTAAGGTGTAATATTGGTGCAAAAAGAGTATTTTCTACTCAAATACTACGGTGCAATATTAAGTTCGTCTGATGGTATAAAACTGAATATTGCGTATTCGCCAACGTATATTAATGGAAAATTTAATATATTACCATCGTCATAACATAATATTAGTGCAAAAAATGAGACACCATTGTTTCAAAAGGTGGCAAAGTGGTGAAAAATTCTACGCACGCACATCTGCAAAGCTGCCATATTTTGTTCTGAAAGGCGCGGCTTCATTTAGGCCTATTTTGTTAATGTCTGATTCTTGCTTCTGTAGCGATAGTGTTATATATATATATATATATATATATATATATATATATATATATATATATATATATAATATATATATATATATATATATATATAGATATATATATATATATATATACTTATTTGACTCAAATGACAGAGTGAAGATTATATCTATATATTTACCTTGTAAGACCCACTGACTGTCTCTCCGTCTCTGGCCTCCGATCTCGCGTGATAATTCCCGGTGTCTTTGGACGCCACGCTGTAACCATATTTGTACTGGTCGAAAATCTGTAGAAAAAAATTGAAATATTATCCGCCATATCCAATATTATAAATGTTTTCCTTTGTATTTTGAAAGTATTTTGTAACATCGTAATTTAGCATCGGGTTTTAAACTATTTCACTTCGGGGAATATGATTTATTTTTAGAATAATTTAGACCTAATCAATTGATGCGTTGTCTGTGGAACTATGTAACATCACATTGGTCAAATGTGAAATCTCTCTCTCTCTCTCTCTCTCTCTTGTCTGCGTTGAGTGCGAAAGAGATTTTTGTCTTTGTACTTTGTCGAATTCTTGGGCAACCACCCCTTTGTTCCTTCTGCAAAATTCAAGAACACAAACAAGCGACATACAAGAGGTCAAGTTCACACTATAGCGGGACAAAGAGAGTTCAACGTGACGCCTAAAAACCGAGGTCTCTCTCTCTCTCTCAGACATGCAGACGGGAATGAAGTTTATACTGAACTACAATGAGTAGACAAAGACTTAACTCGCAGCCATGCGGGCGCCATCTTAGCAAGTGAGAATTGGTACTCGATTATTTTTGTAATAATGTTGACGCCGTTCTTTATCCGGTCTTGGGCCTGACTTGAGCACTCTATACCAAAATAAAAAAAAGTCTTCGTTTCACAATTATTATTACCCTCGATAAGCGAGTTAGCCTTTGCCCACAACGAACAATGAAATGCGCTTGCAAGAATTGGAGGAAGTTATATCACTGAACCGTAATTTTGTCTCCATTGTCTAACACTGCTTTCATTTTGACTTGATATCATGCTTTATTGCAGCCTCTCTCTCTCTCTCTCTCTCTCTCTCTCTCTCTCTCTCTCTCTCTCTCTCTCTCTCGCCTAAATTTCTCGTAGTCGTACTTCCAAATTCGCCTCATTTGTATAAATAAATAATTATCGACCAATCTGTCTCACGTCGGTCGTTTGCAAGATTTCTGAGTCCATAATTACAGATCAAATTGTGGATCACATTGATAGAAACAACTTGTTGTTAAACAGCCAACACGGTTTCAGACAAAACAGGTCCTGCCTATCAAACCTCTTGGAATTTTTCCATAACATGCTTGGTATTTACGACAGTAGTGGAGCAATAGATATACTCTACTTAGATTTCCAAAAGGCCTTTACAAAGTTCCACACAAGAAACTGATGGCAAAAGTTAGAGCTTTAGGAATTGTAGGAGAAACAGCAGACTCGGTCGAAGACTTATAGAAAACAGAGTCGTAATATATGGTGAAGAATCAGAATGGGCAGATGTAACATCGGAGTTCCCCAGGGTTCTGTCCTTGGCCCGCTCTTGTTTTTTATTTACATTAATGACATTGGTGTAGGCTTAACCAGCAGGATAGCCAAATTTGCAGACGACACCAAACTAGGTGTAAATGCAGCAGAACCAGATACAGTGGAAAGTTTAAGAAATTATCTAAAGAAAATAGAGTGGTAAAAAAGATGGCAAATGTCTTTTAACTTGGATAAGTGTAAAGTGTTATAAATAGGAAAAAACAACACTCTTGCCAACTACACGCTGCTTGGGAATGACAAATAGTGTAGAACAAGAAGATGAAACTGGAATCATAACCAAGAATTTAAAATCCACAAAACAGTGCAGAAAAGAAGGCACAGAAGCTAGAGGGATACATAAAGAGGCAGTTCAGATACAGAAACAAGGAAACGGTGCTGCAGCTCTACACATCAATAGTTACACCTCATCTTGAATATGCAGTACAGTTTTGGTCACCAACACTAAGAAAGGACATAAATAGATTAGAAGGAGTGCAAGCAAGAGCTACAAAATTAATTCTATCCATCAGGCAAATAGGTTGTCGAAGACGACTAGAGAGCCTGAACATATAGGCTATGGCTTAGAAACACGACGATTGAGAGGACAACTAATAGAAACATTTAAAATGCTGAAAGGCATAACAACAAAAGTAGACAGTAACCTATTTACGTTAAACGAAAACCAGACAAGAAATAATGGATGGAAACTAGAGCTGAAGAGACAACACATCCCATTGTGGGAAAACTTTACATACGAGATACGTGACATATGGAATAAACTGCCACCAGAAAGAAATTGTCAACAGCAACAGTGTGGAAGAGTTTAAAAGAAAGCTAGACAAAATCATTAGGAGGACACTAAATACACAGTAAAACCTGCTCCTAGAGATAAGCGAGCACAGATGTCTCCTCTTAGGATGGACTAAAAACAAGTTTTTAAGACACCCTAATCCTTGTAACTCCTTGTAATATCAGACAAGCACCAACCCAAGACTCTAACCGTGGCCATTAGGTCTTCAACTCCTCCCCCCCTCATCCTCATTCCTCATCTTCCTCGCCCGAAGTCCCCATGTGTGTTTCCTCAACTCTAACCACAACCACAAGGTCATGAACTGGCTGATGGCTGCTGCTGGTTCATATAGTAACTCGAGCGTGTGTTTGCGAGTACTTACGTACGTATGACGTATGAAAACGCATGCGCAATTAAAGTACTCGAACAATGTGTGGAAAGGGGGCAGTGCTTTCTCCTGAGAGAGAGAGAGAGAGAGAGAGAGAGTAGTTTGGTACATTGTTCCTTAAAATACATCATTTTAGAAAGTGAATTGGGTTCGCTGAAACCCCTAAGGAGAGAGAGAGAGAGGTCAAGACTTTGATCACGGCGTGGCTGATTAAGCAATGCTTACGTACTGGCAGCGGTTGGCCAAAATATATATATTTATATAGTCTAAATGTCTAGCGCATTCTAGCTATTTATGTATTTTTATAAGTATGCAATACTTTAATGTATTTATACTTATAGTTATAGTAATACAGCATACAGGTTAAAAAAAAGGAATTACGGGAAGATAAAAAAGAATACCAAAAACGAAATGGTAGACTTCGCGTCTGTGACATTTCAAGAAGAAGAAGAAGAAAGGTAAACAAAGAAGTTGCCAAGGGCGTTCGACAAAATAATGCCACTAATTACAAACTTTTGGTTGTCTTTTCTGTCTCTATCTTTCTCTCTCTTTCCGTGGAAACCCCGCCGAATAACGGTACGCAACACTTCTTTTTTTTATTTTTTCCTACGTTCTTTATCGCCTTTCCTTTTGCATAACGGTTACGTTACACCCTAAAAATATCGCTCGAAAGGCACGCGGCAAGCGATGTGGAATGGTGGACGCTGGCAACTGTTTTTGTTTGCGTTATTGCTTGATATCGTACGTCGGTTGGATAAGTCTTCTTTTATTTCTTCATCTGTGGATTTCAAAGGTTTGAATAAAGTCCCATTTCGTGCGAAAATCACAGTCGATAGATATATCATTTGTAAATTGAATTAAAAAGTCGATTAAAAGTATTTCAATGCCTTTATCTTCGATGATTTCTTGACCACCGAATAGAGAACAAAGGACAATCTGACTATCCCAAGATGAGGTATGACTAAAATTCAGTTTTCCTTTCCTCAGTTTCTTCATTCATAGTTGCTGCGAGAATCGTACATAAGAAAGGAGAGAGAGAGAGAGAGAGAGAGAGAGAGAGAGAGAGAGAGAGTGGGTGGTGGTGTCTATTGCAAGCTACATCTCGTAATGGACTTTGAGAGAGAAAGAGAGAGAGAGAGAGAGAACACATGTCGCAAAAAAAAAGAAGAAGAAGAAGAAGGTAAGGGGTTGCTACAGAAGACGACCTTCATGCTTGAGGTCTGCGGTCATATATGACGGATGCTGGGTGAAACAGCTATTCTAAGAAGAGTTACAAGGATTAGGATGTCTCAAAGAATTGTTAGTCCATCCGAGGAGACATCGTGTGCTCACTTATCTCTAGGAGCAGGTTTTACTATGTATTTACATTGTCCTAATGATTCTGTCTAGCTTTCTTTTAAACTCTTCAACACTGTTGCTGAGAAGATGAGAGAGAGAGAGAGAGAGAGAGAGAGAGAGAGAGAGAGAGAAACAGTACTAGAGGTTAGGGATTGTCACGACTTTTCTAACAACCAAATAAAATAATAAGATAAATAAATAAAAATTAAAAAAACAGCAAAACAAACAAACCTATGAAATATTCTATGGACTTAAAATATTATTGTTTATAAAAGACAAGTCATAAGATTAAATTTTATTGTATTTTATATTTTGCAAAGAAACGACCCAACACTTCGCACAAAAATATGGCCTAATTTGGGTCAGGGGTCACAACAGCTGACCCTAAGCGACCCCCGCTATCCAAAACGCGCCCTCCCAGAATATCTCGTAATGGAAATACGACGCAAATAGAAATAATGATTATGATTCGGCAGTTTTCGTATCTCTCTCTCTCTCTATCTATCTATCTCTTAATATCTCTCTCTCTCTCTCTATATATATATATATATCTATATATATATATATATACTATATATATATATATATATATATATATATATATATATATATATCTATAATACGTTTTATATATATACGTATATATATTTATAGAATATATATATATATATCATATATATCACATATAATATATATATATAGAGAGAGAGAGAGAGAGAGAGAGAGAGAGAGAATCTTATTTTCATAAACTTACATTTTCGTGTAAGTTTACGAACATACCAGTTCGGTGGGCGTCCTTGACACGATATTCGAAACGGTCTGGAAAAAAGAATTCGGCAAATATACCCTCCCGCCCATTCATGGGCGTTTGGTGCCCCGCAAGAGGGCGGGGCTAGGCTAGGTCGCACACAGCATGCACCAACGAGCTTGCCCAGGACGAGAGGTCAAACGGGGTCACTGGGTATTGGGTGGTGGTCCTGTCACGACTATAACTACTGGCATTTGAATTTGTGTCCCTTTTAAGATGGCTGGATCTTTTTCACTTTTGAAAGGTCTGTGATATTCTCTCTCTCTCTCTCTCTCTCTCTGTCCGTCAGGCAAATAGGTTACCGAAGACGACTAGAGAGCCTGACCTGAGCATGTATGGCTTAGAAACACGACGATTGCGAGGACAACTAATAGAAACATTCAATATACTGAAAGGCATAACAAAAGTAGACAGTAACTCTTTACATTAAACGAAAACCAGACAAGAAATAATGGATGGAAACTAGAACTGAAGAGATACAACACATCCCATTGTACGAACTTCTTCACATACAAGATATGTGACAGTTGGAATAAACTGCCACTAGAAAGCAGTTATAAACATCAACAGTGTGGAAGAGTTGAAAAGAAAGCTAGACAAAATCATTAGGAGGATGCTGTGAATGAACAGTAAAACCTGCTCCTAGAGATAAGTGAGCACACGATGTCGTCTCCTCTTAGGATGGACTGACAAGTCTTTGAGACATCCTAATCCTTGTAACTCCTTGTAATTTCCTCTCTGTTTCTGTCTCTGACTCTTCTTATTCAGTATTATTATTATTACTATTATTATTATTATATCTCCCAGGGTCACGGCTCAAATAACTTCGACCGCTAATTCTAGCTGTTCAGGCTTACCGCACCCCGACCGCCAGCGGTCAGCGGTCATTAATCATGGAAGGGTGATAGTCAAGGTAAAAGAGAGAGAGAGAGAGAGAGAGAGAGAGAGAATCAAATAACGTCGCCTTTTTGTTCGATTTACTTCGCTCTGAAATCACTGACGGTAGTTACCTGTCAATAATTGGTGGTTAGCGCCAATTCGTTTGCGCGCGTCTGGGCGCGTGCGTGTGTATGTGTGAGTGTGTTTTTTTTTTTTTAATGAGATATTCACCGTGATGATGCACAAATTCTCTCTCTCTCTCTCTCTCTCTCTCTCTCTCTCTCTCTCTCTCTCTCTCTCTTTTTGCCTTTTTTCTGTCGTTTTCTATCTCTGTCTTTATCTCTCTCTCTCTCTCTCTCTCTCTCTCTCTCTCTCTATTTTTGCCTTTTTTCTGATTTTTTCCGTTTCTTATTCTCTCTCTCTCTCTCTCTCTCTCTCTCTCTCTCTCATACATAAATTATCAAAACTTTCTCTCTCTCTCTCTCTCTCTCTCTCTCATTCATAAATTATCAAAACTTTAAAATCTCTCTCTCTCTCTCTCTCTCTCGTCGTAGTAGTCATCTTGCTTGGTGAGACGTACCCGCGTGAAGTCAGATTAATCAACAAATATCACAAGTTTAACATACGTCTAGAATTTGAGAAATATCTAGAAGTGTTCGTGAACTATCGGTGATAAGATTAGTGTGGAAATAGTAGGATAAAGCGTCTTCTAAGTTAGTTTATCAAGTGAATCTGTAAAATCAGAACAAGTGGCAGTAAGCTCCACTGCGGAAAAAAATGGCGAGATTTAGCTTGCTTGGCAGAATTCGCAATACGATGAGGTAGCAGAAGGGAACTGGCATTTCTGATCTATGAAATCAGCAACAGTCCTAACCAAAAAGATACAAAATCATTCATAGATATATTAGAAGGATACAATCCTTCAAACTGGAACAAATCAAATGAAAACATCTTGAAAATAATTGAAGAAGTTCCAAATAAAATCCAAGTGGTCAAGAGACTCATAAAGAAAATATACATAAACCAACATATTCCGACAAAGAAAATGAATAAAGTGAACCTTGTGAATATCCTAATTGATGCATTAGGAAAAAGAATGCCAAAAGCATGTAAACTGTGTAAGGTGTGGTATAGCATAGTTAATCACAAAACCTAATCAGAAAATGTGCTGCATGCAACATTCCGACCCATCCACAGTGCTGAGGTAATGCAAGATATGAGAAAAGACACAAAGAATTTTTTGCTCAACATGTCTACCATGGATAGACAATGTTATTAAATCAAGATTGAATGTACAAATAGTTTGAGGACGAAGAAGAAGAACAAGATGGAAGAAGAAGAAGAAGAAGAAGAAGAGGAAAACGTAAGAGAAGTAAACAAAACTGAAATGACAGAAAAAGATAAAGGAAAACAAAGAACAAGATAAAAGTATTGGATGCAGAGATACTCATTGATACTACATATGAGGCTCTAACGCAGCATACTACGAGAAATAATTACGATATGACAGCACAAAAGAAAATGCCGAAGAGGCTCTACCCAGATCTACACAATGACGGGAAAGAGGAAAAAATATACAAAAAAGACAAAGTCTGCAACCTTTTGAAAAGAGGGAATTGCAGATATGGAGAAAAATGTTACTACAAACATCCTAAGGTATGTCACAACTATGAAATATATGGTAAATGTGCATACTTAGATGGATATGAGGATGATTGCAGAGATCTACATCCAAAAATATGCAAAAACCTAAAAGAAGGAAAAGGATGTAAGTTCGACAAAAAATGTAAATATATGCACCCTGTAGCATTGAAAAATAATCAAATAAATAACCAATCAAGCAATAAAATCCAAAATAAGAAAGAAACAAATAAAGAGAGGAATGAAGAATATCAGGTAAAAGAAAAAAGCAAGCCATCAACGAGATATGCAGAGGTGCCAGCAAAAAATTTCAATGCATCAGCTCCAAGATTCTACTCAAGAGATAATAACTGTTTTTTATTATGCAAGGGGATATTGCCAGATAATGGAGAAAATTGCAGATTCAGACACAAAATGAATAATTATGATGAAGGAAGAACAAATATTATGGAAAAGTTTGGATTTTTTAATGTCAGGAATTTCTGGAAATGAAAAAAAGAACAACATACCAGAACAGGAAAGAGACATGGGAAAATCCTTATTATTACCAATATTAAATGAAGGAGAAAACACGCAAACCATCATAGTGATGAATGCGCAGGGTTTAGTTACGAGTAACTCAAAAAGAAAAATAGAGTACTTAGAAGAACTAACCCAAATTGAAAAGAAAATAGATATAATGAATATAAGTGAAACCTCGCGGTATTCCCAAGAGACTGGGAATGATGATCAAATAAAAGGGTTTCAAACTTATAGATCAGATAGAAAAAAATAGGAATCAAGGGGGAACCGCATATGGGAAAAGACAAAAAACAAGGAAAAATAGATGAGAAATATAGTAACTCAGAATGTGAACTAATAGCGGTAGAATTTGAATCTGAAAAATTAATGAACTAGTAATATATAGACCTCTAATACTAAAGAGTTTGACTTAATAATAGAAAAATTGGATGATATATGTAGAAATCACAAGGACTGGACTATTCTCCTATCTGGAGACTTCAACTTTCCTTTCGTAGACTGGAAAGAACGAATAGGAGATTGTGGATGTACTTATACATATAAAAAAGAGAGTAATAGTAGTGCAGAAGATAAGAGGCAATTCGAAAAGCTATTAGATATGCTACTAGAATACAACATTCAACAAATAAATCACCTGCCAACAAGAAAGGAAAATACTTTAGACCTAGTATTTGTGAACGAGATGAATTATGTTAAAGAAATAATAGTTTATAATGCGGAGTATTTTCAGACCATAATGTCATAGAATTAACAGTCCATTCCAAAGCAAGTGAAAACAGAGATAAGCAAGAAATGAAAAAGTGGGAAGGATATGGAAAATACAACTTCTACAGTAAAAATATAAAATGGTCAGAAATAAATGAAGAATTAAACAAAGATGACATAAAGGTAAATACGGAGATATTATATAAAATATTAGAGAAAATAGTGGATAAATATATACCGAAGAAGAAAAGTAAACATCAGTCATGCATACCAAGAGACAGAAGGATCTTGTTCCAGAAAATCAGAAAGTGGAAAAAAGGTCTAGCAAAAAAAAACAAAAAAAAAAATGCATGGAAAGTATAGAACTAAAAAGTAAGATAGAAAAATGCAGAACAAAAGATTATACAATCAAAAGAAAATGAAAAACGGGACTTGGAAGAAAAAACCCTATTAAATATCAAGCAAAATCCCAAACTATTATACTCATATGCGAAGAAGATGAATAAAAGAAGAATAGAAATAGGCCCTCTAAGAATTGAAGGGAGATTAACGAATGAAAAAAAGGAAATTTGCAACATACTGGCAGAACGATATAAGAGAGAATTCACCCCTAGAATAGATAATGAAGATAATGATATAGAAGTAAGGGATTGAAAATAGTGAATATTTAGCTGACCTAGATATTAATGAAGCTGATATTGTGCAGGCTATTAATGAAATTAAAAATGGAGCTGCTGCAGGGCCTGATGGAATTCCTGCTATTTTGTTAAAGAAAGTAGTTCATTCTATCGCAAAGCCACTTGCAATATTATTAAGACAAAGTGTAGATACAGGCAAGATTTATGATGAGCACAAATTAGCATATATTACCCTACTTTCAAAAGTGGATCAAGACTAGAGGCAAGTAATTATAGGCCTGTGAGTCTAACATCACATATTATGAAAGTGTATGAAAGGGTAATGAAGAAAAATATTATGAAACATTTAATAAAAAATAATTTGTTTAATAAAGGACAACATGGTTTCGTACCCGGAAAAAGTACACAAACCCAACTGTTAGTCCACCGTGAGAACATATTCAAAAATATGAAAAGCGGAATGAAACAGATGTGGTTTATTTAGACTTTGCAAAAGCTTTTGATAAAGTAGACCATAATATATTAGCGAAGAAAATTAGAAAACACAATATCGTGGATAAAGTAGGAAGATGGTTAAAAGAATTTTTACACAACAGAAAACAGATAGTTATTGCAAACGACGAGAAATCGGATGAAGCAAGGTAATATCCGGTGTGTCGCAAGGTACGGTGTTAGCTGCAATACTGTTTGTTATTATGATTGAAGACATAGACAATAATGTTAAGGATTCGGTAGTGAGTAGTTTCGCAGATGACACAAGAATAAGTAGAGAAATTACTTGTGATGAAGATAGGAACGCTCTACAAAGAGACCTTAACAAAGTATATGATTGGGCAGAGGTAAATAGGATGGTATTTAACTCTGATAAATTTGAATCAATAAATTATGGAGACAGAGAAAGAAAGCTATATGCATATAAGGGACCTAATAATGATGACAATCACAAATAAGGAAGCAGTTAAAGACCTTGGTGTGATGATGATAGGAACATGTTATGCAATGATCAAATAGCAACTCTGTTGGCAAAATGTAAAGCAAAAAATGGGAATGTTGTTACGGCACTTCAAAACAAGAAAGCTGAACACATGATTATGCTTTATAAAACATATGTTCGTAGTCCACTTGAATATTGCAATATGATATGGTACCCGCACTATCAAAAGGATATTGCACCAAATAGAGAGTGTACAAAGGTCCTTTACAGCTAGAATAGAAGAAGTTAAAGACCTTGACTACTGGGAAAGACTACAATTCTTAAAATTATATAGTCTAGAAAGGAGGAATAAGAGAACGCTACATGATAATTCAGGCATGGAAACAGATAGAAGGAATAGCAGAAAATATCATGGAACTAAAAATATCAGAAAGAGCAAGCAGAGGTAGATTAATAGTGCCCAAAACTATACCAGGAAAAATAAGGAAAGCACACAGGACATTAATCCACTACGCACCACATCGATAATGCAGCGTCTATTTCAATGCGTTGCCAGCTCATCTGAGGAATATATCAGGAGTGAGCGTAGATGTTTAAGAATAAGCTCGACAAATATCTAAACTGCATCCCAGACCATCCAAGATTGGAAGAAATGCAAAATATACCGGAAGATGTACTAGCAACTCTCTGGTAGACATTAGAGGTGCCTCACACTGAGGGACCTGGGGCAACCCGAACAAGATGTAGGTCTGTAAGGTCTGTAAGGTCTCTCTCTCTCTCCTCTCGCTCACTTCACTTATACACAAATTTTTCAAACTTCTCTCTCTCTCTCTCTCTCTCTCTCTCTCTCTGCCTTTTTTCAGATTTTTTCCGTTTCTTATTCTCTCTCTCTCTCTCTCTCTCTCTCTTTCATACATAAATTATCAAAACTGTTTCACTCTCTCTCTCTCTCTCCTCTCATATTATATATATATATATATATATATATATCTATATATATATATATATATATATATATATATATATATATATATATATAATATAAATTATTACTTCCCCCATCTCACAATATAACAGTGAAAGTGTGGGAGACTATCTACCTGCCAACTTGTGTAACAGGCAGACAGACAGACAGACAGACAGTCGCCAAAAATAACAAGGTGGGGGGTTTGAGTGGCGGGGGGGCGGAGTTCCTCGCAGGTCAAGGGGGTCAGCGGCAGGTCACACAAATTAGCTGTTACCTCTGGGTTGGCCCATTTGTTTCTTAGTCGCTAACAGGCCATTGTGTTAGACGTGCCAATTACCCTGAGAGAGAGAGAGAGAGAGAGAGAGAGAGAGAGAGAGAGAGAGAGTGGAACAGTTTTGAGAATTTGTGTATGAGTGAGAGAACGTTGCCAAAATTTGTGTATAGAGAGAGAGAAAGAGGGAACAGTTTTGAAAATTTGCGTATGAGAGAGAAAGAGAGAGTTTGAACATTTTTGTATGAGAGAGAGAGAGAGAGAGAGAGTGGAACAGATTTGTGAGTTTGTGTATGAGAGAGAGAGAGAGAGAGAGAGAGAGAGAGAGAGAGAGAGTGGAACAGATTTGGGAATTTCTGTATGAGAGAGAGAGAGTTTTGACAATTTTTGTATGAGAGAGAGAGATTTACATCGAGAGCGAGGGTGAAACAGTTTTGGGAATTTGTGTATGAGAGAGAGAGAGAGAGAGAGAGAGAGAGAGAGAGAATCACACGACAATAAGAGTATAGAAAAAGTTGACCCTTCTCGGGTAAGCGAAGGAACCAGAAAAAAAGATACGACGTAATATTCCCACGACATCTTAGTTTTTGTTTGGTCGCTATAATGTCTTTGTTTAACAACGGCTTTGTTTTTGCCTTCTTGTCTTCGTGTTTCGCTGTGAATAAAATAAAAAAAGAAAAAAATGAGGCCAAGGTTTGGTATCAGTATCGACGAAGTTCATTCTCATCGCGACAAAGCGACGGTCATCTTTCCGTCACAAATGATAACCTTACACAGCATTGCACGTTACCAATATAAAAAACAAAACAGTCCAAGTAACTGGACACTCGTCATTCTCCACGCATGCGCGCTCACACGGCAAATTGAATTTACATTAACGCCGGGGGAAACTGTTACGGATCGTTACGGGTTGTTACGCGCGTAACAAGGTGTTCCTGATGATGGGAACATGACATGTAAGTGGAATGTATAATCATGGTACTACTATCCACTTCAAATATGGGGTTTCTTGTCTGAAATATGGACTTTCTTGGTGGTATTTATGCTTAAATTATACGTATAAGGTGTTGGCACAATGTATGTTATGTATATATATTATATAATATATATCTAATATAATTATATATTATATTAATTATAGATATTATATATACTATATATATATATAGTGTGTGCGTGTGTGTGTGTATAGGGTACAATTAATATAGAATATGCAACTTTGGTGTTAGATTTCTTATATATAATCTGAGCATCAAACAACTGTCCGAACATGTACACACACACACACACACACACACACACAGCTTAAACCTCGCTACAATAAAAAAAAAATATATTGACTATGAGCAAGCAAAAATTGCCAGCAAATATACATATAATTCGCGCGGAAACGTAATTCATTAGACCGGAAATATGAGAGAGAGAGAGAGAGAGAGAGGAACTACATTTATGATGATGGTGTAGCTACACGATCGGTTGTTAATAGTACTTTTATGGGTCTAGGATTGAAATGCTTCTCTCTCTCTCTCTCTCTCTCTCTCTCTCTCTCTCTCTCTCTCTCTCTCTCTCTCTGGATAAGAGAAGAAAGAAAGGGTGTAGTATATCTAACTCGTAAAAATACAATTTCATTTCTGTAAAAAATTAACCAAATAAATATTTCAAACTACAGAAACAAAGATAACGTTCTAGTACTATCTTTGGAAGAGAGAGAGAGAGAGAGAGAGAGAGAGAGAGAGAGAGAGAGAGAGAGAGAAAGCGCGTGCTCACGTAATGTCGAGATTATGAAAGCAGAAACCAGAACAACAACTTAGAAAAAATATATCGTAACAAAAAAACACATGAACAAGCAGAAGCGAAAATCACGGGTAATTCGCGCCCAGCCCTCCGTAATAGCGAAACGTACGAGCGGAAGCTTCGTTCATTAGACCGGAGCCGAGAGAGAGAGAGAGAGAGAACTACTACTTTAAGCATTGTGAACTATATATTTCCTCTCTCTCTCTCTCTCTCTCTCTCTGAAGAGAATAGGGGTATTCATACTTAGTACTACCATGTAGGCGTGCGCTACAATAATAGTACTAAGTAGGAAAGACATTCCCCATTGTCTTCACACACACTCACACACACACACACACACACAGAGAGAGAGAGAGAGAGAGAGAGAGAGAGAGAGAGAGAGAGAGAGAGAGAGAGAGAAATCAAAACAAATCTCAAATCTAGCATAATTTTATGTTTCTACCATAATTTTGCCTCAAATTAAACGTTTAGCATCTTTTCTTAACATAATCTTCCCGACAAACTCCGATTTTATTATCTACAACTCTCCAGCTTAATCAGAATATGAAAAAATATGCAAATGCATTCATTCATTCAGTGAATGAATGTATGCTAACTCTGTCTGGATGTGATAAGTTCGAACCGACAAACGAGATGCATAAAGCAGTAAGTAGGCTATAGATACTTATTTTAACTGAAGATAATAATTTTATTTTATTTTGAGAAATGTTTCAGGCTATATCCACCCCCGACAAAAAAAAAAAAAAAAAAAAAAAAAAAAAAAAAAACGCTAATTTTATTTTAGTAAATGATAAAGTAGTATTCTGCAACCTGAATTTAAGAAGAATTATAAAATACATATTTTTTTTTTCATTTTGAACCCCCCCCCAACCCCCCCCCCCTCACACACAAAACACTAATTTTATTTTAGTTTTGAGAAATAATAGTCTGCAGCCTGGAACCTGAATTCAAGGATTATAAATATATTTTTTTTTTCATTTTGAGGAATGTGTGTGTGTGTGTGTGAAAAATCTAGCTTGTAACGTTGTTCTACTTTGCAATATAAATTGAATAATATTAAAATGCCAAATAACTTTTATTGTACTTTTAATTAATCACTATAGCCTTTTATGTTTAGCCGATCATTAGTCTAAAATCTGGCATAATTCTAGCATAATACAACGATAAATCTACTAGCATTTTTTTGGTCTATTTGGCATAATTTCACAACAATTCTAGCATATTATCTTCCTGAAGATTGGGGAACACTCAACAGAAGCATTAGTCAATAGAGTCTACTAGTGAAGGAAAACTCACTTTATGTAAATGAAAATATAGAGATATCGCGTTTATTTGAAAGAGAAGCCTTAAAGAAGACTATTAGGGAAATGTCGGAAGTTCCACAATACAAATCTTGCGAGAAATTTGTACTTGTAAATGTCAGACATCAAATTTTGGCGGGAATTATATGAAAATTGGCGCCATTTTTTGCGGTATCATGCGCCAATCAGCTCGTATTATCTCGCAATGATCTTTCTCTCTGTGTGTCTTTCTCTTTCTCTCTCCTTTAACCTTCGGTTCAGGGAGGACATCAATCACGCCTCAATCACCAGTAAATCACACTTACACGAAATAATGACTTAGTGGAAGTATATAACGGAATAATAACGGAAAGTGACACTACTCACGCCCCACCAAGATCACCTTGGTGTAATAAACATCTTGCCTGGGCGGAATCCGAGCAATTTCTCTCTCTCTCTCTCTCTCTCTCTCTCTCTCTCTCTCTCTCTCTCTCTCTCTCTCTCTCTCTCTCTCTCTCTTTAATGTATGCAAATGAGATAAGGACTAAGGAGGGAGCAAATAACCACGATGGGTAGTAGCACTACACATATTATCTAATAACGGAGAAGATGAGTCTAATGGCTGACGCTTTCTTTATTTTTCTTTTTTTCTCTCTCTCTTTATATCAAGGCCAATTACTCCCCGGCGTATATACTGCGTGATGTAATGGCGCATGCGTTATTATCATACTTTCGATAATGACGTTGTTGTCGTAGCCGTAATTACAGTGACAGAGGCTCGGTCATCAACAGTGGCTTAGGCTATAGAAGGACTCTATAGTCTGGTGGATCTTAAAGAGACTCAATTTACCGTTATAAGTAGACAGTTCGCTAGAACCACAGCCTCTGATTTCAATGAAAACATAATGTCTGAAGAGCATATTGGGGGAAAATCAGTTAATAACCGCCAATCTTCAAGTGATGATGTCGTAATTTTGAAAAAAAGGAAACAAAATAACAGCTTAATATCAAGGCGCCATACATGGAGAGTTACGAATGGACTATGAGTCTAATTTTCGTATAAGTCAAAACTCGTCCAGGAGAGATTTAATCCCTTAGTTAATTTTAATGCCTTGTTGAAAAATGAGTGCTATATATGTTATAAATGTTAAATAAATGTTGAAACGTCAATTCACTCTGTAACGAAATGAAAATTTCATGAAAATCAACTTGGTCAGGTTCATCACAGACACTAGACTCATAGACTCACCCCAGGTTTGTCGTCGTAATCCTCTGAAGAATATTCCTCGCTCGTGTCGTAATTCAGGTCGTAAATCGGCTCCTCGGCAAACAGCTGCTCTTGGGCGTAATCCTGGGCATAACCAGCCTGCTGTGCATAGTCGAAACCAGGTTCAGGGGCCAAACTGGGGACCGGGGCACGATCCGTGACAAAGGCCTGTTCCGTGACATGTGGCACCTCCGAAAAATATTCGGGTAAGGTCGTGGGCGTCAGTTCTGGCCCTAAGGGCACCGGCGTCAGTCTTTTGGGCTCGACCCTGCCCCCACCGTGTCGGAAAGAGCTCTTGGAGGGGCCGTCGCTCAGTTCCTGGAAGAAGTGCTTTTTGGTGGGGACCTGGGTAGGAATCTCCAGTGCCACTTTTTTGGGCACTGGCGTGTGCCTGGGCTTGGTCGAGGTTTCGTAGATGGAGGGCTCTGTGCTGCTGAAGTGGTATGGCTCGGTATGGAACGAGTCCTGGACAGACAGCGGCTCTTCTGGAAAGGAGTCGTAACCCTGCGTTTCCAGCTCGTAGCTTCCTTCCTGGTCCTCGTCATAATCCACTGGAACAGGCTCCAGCGCCGGAGGGTCTGGGGAGGTCACCTTGACCTTTGACCTCAGCTTCTTCCTGACGAGAACGGGACGGTATCTGAGCCTCTTGTCCTGCCTGTTGGCGCCGCGAGTGGATGCCGTGACAACCCTCGCTCTGGAAGTCACTCTGCTCCTCGGCTCCTCGGCGGGGTGTTCCTCCCCTTCCTCTTCTTCTTCGTCGGGCTTGGCATCGGTCCTCATGCCCCACTCGTCCCGTATCGTCTTGAAGCGCTGCCTGAGTCTGGAGGCGGCGCTGAACGAAGGAAACCGAGAGGTTGTCGATGTGGCGGTAGGAGTCGTCGAAGGCGGCTCCGTCGTGGTGAAGACGTCAGGGAACACGCGCACCATCTTAGGCCCCGGAGTGGCGACCAGGACTGAGACGTCCTCAACCTGGAATGTTAAGAGAAGCAAACAAACTGCATTGGAGGAGAGAAGCCTCTTTAAACAAGCTGACATTTTGCTCAAGTTTAGCAACATGCAATGGGAATAATTGTGGTCTGGCAATGAGCAACCTCACCTAGTCTAACTTGACCGTTGATTCACTGGTTATAAAGGTCACATGTACCAGGCTGCTAAGGTTTATTGCTAAGTTCTTTAATGAATTCTATTCTACAAGGCAGAAGCATTACCACAGAGCTTGAGATTGGGCTGAGTGCATAACTTTGTAGCCAAATGAGGAGAGTGTAATGCAAGTGACGGTCCAAGACCAAGAGTCATAAGCCTATTACAACTTACCGATTCAGTCCTTGAAGGGGAATCAGGTTGCTGACCCTCTTGATGACCATGATGATGTTCATCGTCCTCGCCTCTCGAAAACTTCCTGACCGGCAGCCCCAACTTCTGACGCCTCAGCAGGAGCTGCCTTCTCCTCTCCGGATCCAGAGGGCGCCTGCGCCTGCCACCCGACCTCCTCCTGACGGGCCTGGAAGCAGTTTTTGAGTCTTCGTCAACTGACCTCTCATAAAGGGACCTGAAAGTCTCCTCACCGAGCTGATGTGAGTTCCGGATGAGTCTCGACTTGTGCGTAGACTCGGAGGCTACGTATGGGTCTAATTCTTCTTCTTCGGCGGTGGATGGAAGGTCATCCACGAATCGTATTGAAGGTTTAACTTGGTCCTCCGGTCCGGATGGACCTTCACCCAATGTGGTTGCTATAGTCAGCGCCAAGATAACCTGCGGAGTGAGAAAATGTCATCTTTATTATACTCCATTAGCTCAAGATGTCGGCTGGCAAGCTGTATACTTACTTCATTCATATACAATTGTTCTCTTACCTTTTGCATTTTCACTCCAATTTTCAATCTAAAAATGGATACGAGTTCCGGAAACAGTTTTACAAGATGGTGATCTATCTACACTTGATAGGCTTCGATGTAGAATCTCAGATTGTTCATGACGATCATATCATATTTCATGGTTTTCGTAGACAACTTTTTAAGACTTTTCTTGAGCTTCTTATGTTTTTAATGGTCAACTCTTTTCGCAAATAGTGGAGTTGCCATGTGTTCCCCATTGGGACCTGCATTTGCTAATATTTTTTATGCCCTTTTTTAGAATAGACTTTTTAACTAACTTTCCGGATGTGTGTGTACCTTTCTATTATAGACGGATATATTGATTGTTTGTTTGTTTGTTTATATGGTGTTTTTACGTTGCATGGAACCAGTGGTTATTCAGCAACGGGACCAACGGCTTTATACGCGACTTCCGAACCACGTCGAGAATTAACTTTTCTATCACCAGAAATGCACATCTCTCACCCCTCAGTGGAATGCCCGGGAATCCAACTCGCGGCCACCGAGGTGGCAGGCCAAGACCATATCGACCAAGCCACTGAGGCGCTTTGTTGATGACACATTTCCGTTATTCAGGGAACCTTGACTGAGAGAGATGTTTCTGGACTATATTAATATAATCAGAATATAAAATTAACCATGAGAATTGGGAGCAATAATTGTCTACCTTTTCTAGATATCAGTGTAAGCAGAGACAATGGAAAATATAGGTACTACTTCTGTGTATAGGAAAAAAATATATGCACTGGACTTGCTAACAACTTCTATAGTTCATACGCACTTTTGTTTATAGGGCTCTTCGATATTCTTCGAGTTGGTCTATATTTCATAATGGGATTTTGTTTTTAGTGAATTTTTTTTTTTTTTCTGGCAGAACCCCTATCCTGAAGATTTGGTTTGTAAAGTCACAAGACTGACGACATTTCTGTAATTCGACGCCCTCGTATAATATCTTAAAGAAAAAAATATATATGCCCAAATCCCATTTATTTCGGACAAGTTTTCTGCCAAACTTGAGCAAATAATTGAACGGGAATTTAACTGCCTTAAGATGCAATGAATTCCAACCAATCCACTCAAGAATGGAGTATTCTTCGCCTATAAAGACAATCTGCAAAGCTTTATGAGATATTGTATTATTTATGAATAAATTCAAGTGTCCAGGATGTCCCAGTATACAGTAACTGTTATTGGTATGTTGCAAAACATGGAGTCATAGGAGGCAGCAACAAGGACTGAAAGACAGATGAAGTCCACCGTTAAACTTGCCTTGGACTTTCTTTAGTGGTCTGGGCATCTGCTTGATGACCCACGGGAAGACTGGAGGTGCCCTTATTTGGGCAAAGGAGCCGTTGCCTCCCATGCTATCTCAAGAAGTACCTGAATTCTGGCATAATTTAATATATTAAGATTGAAATATTCTCTCCTGCCTCTCGTTTGGATGGTTTGTTGAGAACTAGTTCTATTATTTGAATTTTACAAAAATAAATGTTCGTCTCAACTACGTTTTAAAACAGCTTTTGTAAATTTTAACGAATTTTATGGTATATTTGCAGACTAAAGATGCTCATAGTACTACTACTGTGCACAACGTCTTATCAATACGTTATGGCCTTTTTTGGTGCGTTTATTGGACCCTGCCGTAAGCTGCTTTATATATATATATGTATATATATATATGTGGTTGTGGTGTGTGTGTTATATATTATATATTATATAATTGACTAATATAATTAATGTGTTTTGGTTGTATATATATATAATATATATATATTAATATATATATTTATATGGGTATATAATATATAGATATATATATTATATGTGTGTTTGTGGTTGTTGTGTATAATAATATATATTCGATATATACTATAGATATATATATCTATTATATAGTATATATATATTCTATATATATTTATCTATATATTAACATATCCTTAATGTATTCTAATATATATATATTCATTAATTTATCTATTATATATAATAGATTTATAAATATATATATATATATATCTATCTAATCCTATAGACTATAATAATTTTAATATATATAATTATAATTATATATTATAATATAATCATTATTATATATAATTATATATAATATATATTATATATATAATAATATATAATATAATATAATAATATATATCTTAATAAAATATATTCTATAATATATATATAATCTATATATATAATATATTAATATCTAATAATATATAATTATATTATTATATACATATATATATATGATATAAATTTTTTAATTTAATTTAAATATATTAATATATATATAAGTATTATATATATCCTATATTATATCTCTACATATATATAATATTATATATAATATATAATATATTAATATATAATATATATATATATATATATATATATATACCATATATATACTATATATATAGATATATTATATATATATATGTATAGTGTGTATGTTATGTATATATATATATATATATATATATATAATCTAGTGCGTGTGTGGTGTGTGTGTTTATGTATGTATATATATTATATATATATATATATTATATCTATATATATATATATATATATATATATATATATATATATATATATATATATATCCAAACAGCGGTGGCCACAGCCGGATATACATCAGTGAGGAGAAGTACATAAAGACTTGATAAAAGGGTCAATTTATTCCTGACGTTTCGTAATGTCTTCATTACATTTTCGAGGGCTGTACAAAATAAATAGCATAAAATGAATTACAATAAAGCTACGAATTTGAGATTTAAAAGTTGCACAATAATTACTAACTTTAAATATTAAATATACTAAAAGGACACCTTTAAAAACAAAACAAAAAAAACTAAACAGGACAAAAATTATTAAAATAAGTAAAAAAACAAATAAAAAAAGATAATAATAGATATTCAAGTAAAGTAAAACTGGACCAACCTACTCAGCGGCAATGCCAAGACTGGAGATAAAAGGAAGAAACTAAGAGAGGAACTTATATTGGATCCACCAGGAGGCTTCTGAAGGTACGCATAGATTCACATCGTGGAGTAAGTTATAGGACAGGCAGCAAAATTGCAAACCCAGAGTTTTCTAATATTAGAAATCATTCGAAAATATGCAAAACCTCCATTGAAAACAAGGACTTCACAGTTGTAGGACGAAGCAACAGCCACGATTTGACAATCTTGGAATCGTTAATGATTAAACGACTCGTCCCCTTGTTGAATAGCCAAACCTCTGCTGGCACACTGTACCTTTCTTAGTTTCTTCCTTTTATCTCCAGTCTTGGCATTGCCACTGAATAGGTTGGTCCAGTTTTACTTTACTTGAATATTTCTTATTATTTGTTTTTTTACTTATTTTAATAAATTTTGTCCTGTTTAGTTTACATTTTTTGTTTTTAAAGGTGTCCTTTTAGTATTTTTAATATTTCAAGTTAGTAATCATTGTGCAACTTTTAAATCTCAAATTCTTAGCTTTATTGTAATTTATTTTATGCCATCTATTTTGTACAGCCCTCGAAAATGTAATGAAGACATTACGAAACGTCTGGAATAAATTGACCCTTTTATCAAGTCTTTATGTCCTTCTCCTCATTGATATATATGTATATAATATATATATATATATATATAGATAATATATATATATATATATAATATATGTATGTATGTAAACTTTAACTTTTCAAATGAGCCTATGCTCCTCCTAAGACGGCTAGCAAACTACTCTCTCTCTCTCTCTCTCTCTCTGTTTGGTTATCTCACGTTTAAACGACAGCGCATCTCCGCATCCTTCCAGGTGCTGCACAGACGTCCTTTTAAATATACGGTTTACTACATATTCCTTCCTTGCCCAAGACGGCCATTACCACTGCGTGACCTACATTAGTAGGACTAAAAGTTCGAACGAAGAGTAAAAACAGCTTCCCGTTTTGCGTTTTCCTAAAACATTATATTATGCAACGTGATTATCGGTTCTGTTAAACCAGCGCAGTTTACGATTTTTTTTAAGGGGGTGGGGGGGAATTTCGAGTGTTTTTAGCCATGTTTCGTCGCTCTCTCTGCTCGCCATTCGGACTCGGTCGGTCAGTGTGTTCAACTGTTTCTGAAATGTGTTTATAACTTTTCCCGGCCAATGTGCGTTGCTTTACACGGTCTGTGACAGCCATAACAATGCTGCGGCATCATTAGAGCAAAGCTTTTTGGGTTAAGGGGAAGAAATAAACAGAAAATAAAAAATAACTAGACAAAAAACGCAGAAACAATATTGACAAGCATTGCATAATGAGGCAGACCAACCCTACCATTTTCAGTCACGCTCGGATACCTCGTGAACGCGGCGTTACTCTATGTTGTGACGGCGGTGGGGGAGCGGAGGGAGGGAGGTTAAGACCTGTTCTTTCGCTCAGCAAGGCGATCGTGATCGCCTGTAAACGAACACCTACATAACGAACGCCCGTTTCTCTTTCGGTAATCAGATTATTCAAATGGTTTTCTGAACTCTCAAAGGAGCGTTCGAGTGATTTTTTTTTATATACCACCAAAGCAATAGGGTGATGCCCCGTTCGGCCATCTTGGAAGAACGTTCGCTATGTCGGGGTCTTTTCGAGCATGGCTGTGTACTGGCAGTCATAGATAGTGCATTTTGGCGCCTCTTGTGAATACTCTCTCTCTCTCTCTCTCTCTCTCTCTCTCTCTCTCTCTCTCTCTCTCTCTCTCTCTCTCTCTCTCTCTCTCTCTCTCTCTCGCTAAAAGCAAAATAGTACCAAGAACAAATTCACTGGTGGATGAATTACCGAGTACAACTGAATGAAAAGACGAACTGTAATATTAAACATAAAATAAGTATTTTACAGTTAAGTAAGGTAATCAACCATTAAAAAAAATAATAAAACGAAATTCAATTAAGGAGAGAGAGAGAGAGAGAGAGAGAGAGAGAGAGAGAGAGAGAGAGAGAGCCTGTTTTGAAAGTGAAATGGGAAAGATGATGACAACCAGCTGCGCGCGATCCCGCCATGAAAAACAAGTTCGGCGTGAACTGCGTCTCCTGTTGAAAACCGTAAAGAACCTGTAGTACTATTACTGTCACCGTGAGAATGGCCGCCATAACGAACTGGTTTCGTTTCCTCTCCTTTTTTTTCCCCCGCCTTTCTAAAAGTCCCAAGGAGACTTTTAAAAGGAAAGTTTGGTCATAAAAACAATATCTATCTAAAAGTGGCTTCGAGTCAACAAGTTCGGTGCGAACTTCTGCATCTACTATATAGGCGAGATGGCAAACAGTACGGAACTTGTATCAATGTCATCGTGAGAGTTTACAGTAAACTGGTTTCGTCTCCTCTCTATTTCCTCACCTTTCTAAAAGCCTCGAGGCAAATATAACGTAATGTGTGAAGTAAAACGAAACGATTAGAAAATGCGTCTAAGTTTCTTCGGCGCAGAAATCGATTTCTCTGTACAGATTATTATCAAACCCGCCGAATTTATAGATCTTTATCTTCCGGTAGTCTCGGTCCATGAAGCTTACATCCATGGCCCGGTGGTGGCCTGTTCTGTAACGTTTGCCAGACTAAAATATCATGGCTAATTCCTTAATAAAATAAAAATCACTGAGTCTAGACTCCAGAGAGCTGCAAATGAAAACGACGTCGGTCTAGTCCATTCTTCGGTGGCTCTCTCCTTCTCCCTTGCTTTGTTTCATGTATAAAAAGAGGGAAAATCGGAACAAAAGACAATCGAGATGATGGTGTGTGTCTTTCGCGCGCTTTCCTGAACAATGGCACAATGGGTCTAAAGATATTATACCTTAATCGTCAGATTCTTTCTTTTGTACTTTCTTCTTTCCGTATTTTTGGCTTCGTAATTCCACCGTGGGATTCTGTAGTATTCGGTTTTATATTATCATCATTATTATTATTATTGTGGTCTCCTATTCGGTTACCCTCTCTCTCTCTCTCTCCGTTGCAGAAACACCCTCTCTCTCTCTCTCTTTGTTACAGAAACATCTCTCTTTCTCTCTCACTTCGTTTCTCTCTCTCTCTCTCTCTCTCTCTTCTTTACAGAAAGATCAGCCTCTCTCTCTCTCTCTCTCTCTCTCTCTCCAATTTCGTTAAAGAAACTTCTCTCTCTGTCTCTCTGTCTCTGTTACAGAAACATCTATCTCTCTCAATCTTCGTTACAGGAACATCTCTCTCTCTCTCTCTCTCTCTCTCTCTCTCTCTCTCTCTCTCTCTCTCTCTCTCCATCTTCGTTACAGAAACATCCTCTCATTTTCTCTCTATTTCTCTCTCTTCGTTACAGAAACATCAGCCTCTCTCTCTCTCTCTCTCTCTCTTTGTTGCAGAAACATCTATCTCTCTCCATCTCCGTTACAGGAACCTCTCTCTCTCTCTCTCTCTCTCTCTCTCTCTCTCTCAGCAGCATATCTAACTCATTCAATGTGGAAAGGGCACAAGAATAATTCACTTATGTCAATAGTTACATCATATTCCGTCTCTTAATATGTGCGATATAAAATTATTTTCAAAAATGGTGATGAAAGAGGCTTTTGGACCCGGCTTCCATTGCAAAGTCCAATCCCAATTGTATTTTTTCCTTAGAAGCAAAATAAATAAGTAAACTCAATTCTACGTTTCATATTAGGCTTATATAAAGCTCCGCATTCAACATTAGACCTATAGAGTTAATACATTCTATTGACCCTTCGTATTTATTTCGAGTCACGCAGATGCTCCCATTAAGCGTGTCATAAAATTATATTGCTTCTCGTTACGGACACACACACACACACACAATGAAAAAAAGAACATAAATGAAAACATTTGACATTCTAAGCAGTTATCGTACTACGCGTTCACAAAACTGTATCTATACTGCCTAATTGCTCGCGCACACACATATATCTTTTATTTAGATCAATCACCTCATTAGCATAAACTCATTACTGCATTCCGTTCGCAAATTAGGCTTCCCCAGAGAAACCGCAAAGCAAGCAAGGAACAGACAGACAAATAAAATAAGTAAAAAAAAAAAAAAACTAAAATTTTATAACGGTAGACCGAGTGTTGTAAACTCGAATATACGTGATCAAGGCAATGTGACATTGGCAATTATGGCTGTTAGTGACGTCATCAAGATTTAAATTGCTTTGAGGAAACGCTCTCGTGCCGTTTCGCAGAGATAGACAGACAGACAGACACACACACACACACACACACACACACACACACAGAGGTTGATCTTTCTGTAACGAAGAGAGAGAGAGAGATAGAGAGAGAGAGAGAGAGAGAGAGAGAGAGAGAGAGAGAGAGAGAGAGAGATGCGTCATTGAAATACGCAATTATATCAAACTGGCTCGTAAATCAGTGTCACGACTTGTAGTAGTACTACTACATTGGTTGTTGTGTGACCTAGACCCTTCATAGATAATCAAGAGCCGTATTTAACAAGAGAGAGAGAGAGAGAGAGAGAGAGAGAGAGAGAGAGAGAGAGAGAGAGAACGCAATTAGAATAAAAACAAACTAAACACAAACACTAAGACGTAAGCCTAGGGCCACACCAGCATCATCATCACCGCCACTACGATCCCCACCACCAGCAAACAGTTATTAAATGTAGCCAAAACCTTCGGCGGAACCCAGTTATTATGGACGAAAGCGGTCATCGTTTTCCCTTACCGTTTGACCGTCATTCAAGGATGAATTAGTAAAATACTGTTAAAATGGCCTCCTCGCGTTTGCTTCATTCCTACGGCTAAATGAGCCTTCATTATTGGCTTCTACATTAGACCTATATGTTGTTTCTCAACGCGAAAAAAAATGGCTCTGTTGGGTAAGCGAAATTTAATGTTTTATTTTTTTAAGTTACTTTTCTGTTAAAATGGCCTCTCGGCGCTTACTTAATTTCTACGGCTAAATGAGCTTTCATTAATGGCTTCTGCATTAGACCTATATGTCTTTTCTCAACGCGAAAAAATGGTTCTGTTGGTTAAGTGAAATTTTTGCTTTTCTTCTTTTTTCATCAATAGACCTATGTTTCTCAACGCGAAAAATTGGCTCTGTTGGTTAAGCGACATATTTTTTTTTTATTTATTTATTACTTTTCGGTAGAGAGAACAGGCTAAACGCCCTTTCAAAGTCAGCAAAATAATTGTGCTCTCGAGTTACGCCAAGACGTCCATTGCATATCCTTGTGTCACCATATTTTCGTTGTCACAAGAAGCAACGGGCTGGAAATGAGTGAGCAGCAGCGCCGGCAATGTCGGCCGGCGTCAGTCATCGCGCCTCCCGGAGTTGCGTCATCCTCACTCCCCCACCCTTGGCACCCCCCTAAAACCTCTTTCTTATTCCACAGACAGAAACTGTCATACATAGACACGCCATCTTATAAGTTTTCAGTCACGTCTTTGTGTTATCTCTCTTTCTTTATCGCTTGTTTACTTTAATTTCTCTCTAACTTTTTTTTCTTCACGGCCTGTTCGTCCCAAGGACGCATTTCGTGTGTGTGTCAAGTAGACCGAACTTAAAAAAAACACACACACACACACAAGCTCTTTTAGCCTTTTCATAATTATTATTTGCTCCGCTTTAGTCCTCCTGCTAACCGTAGGGCCTCGTGGTGACCCATTGCCCCTTTTATCAGGCAGTAATGGACCGTTGTGCAAGTTTTTTTGCAATGATTTATTATGGGAATATCTTGCTGCCATCATGCGTCTCCTATAGGCCTAAGTCTATACAGGCAGCTAGCTGGTCGCAAGTTCAGATCAAAGTTCAGTGGCCGCATGAGAGCGCGCAAGAGCGGCCCTTCTTTTGTACGCGTCGATGATGTATGGACCGAGTAGTACGCATTACGTAGTACTGCGTTAACTCTCTCTCTCTCTCTATAGAATGAGTACGCATTACATACTGCGTTAACTTTCTCTCTCTCTCTCTCTCTCTAGGCAGAACAAGAGAGAGAGATGTAGAGAGAGAGAGAGAAAGTAGTACTAGGGAGCAAACTAATAATGGTTGGTTGGGCGGCTGGGTCAGCGCTGATAATGTTAAAAGCGCCTCCTTGACCCCCATGACCCGAGCATACAAAGCCGCCCATTCACCACCGCCACCGCCACTCTCGCTCCCGGCCTTATTTTTCCCTCTTCTTCTTCTTTTTCTTCTTCTTCTTCTCGTTTTCTTTCCCTGTCGTGCTATTTCTGGCGTCCGTATTTACATTCGTATTTGCGACTTGACTTCGTGTTTGGAGAGAGAGAGAGAGAAGGTTAGGTTTAGTTTAATTCATTTTCTTTGTGGCCTGAGAGAGAGAGAGAGATGAGAGGAGAGAGGAGGGAGAGGGTTTTAGTTTAGCTCATTTTCTTTGGTGGCGAGAGAGAGAGAGAGAGAGAAGGTTAGGTTTAGTTTTAATTTCATTTTCTTTGTTGGCCCTGAGAGAGAGAGAGAGAGAGAGAGAGAGGGTTAGGTCTAGTTTAGCTCATTTTCTTTGTGGCCTGAGAAGAGAAAGAAGAAGAGAGAGAGAGAGGGGGGGGGATTAAGTCTATTGCAAGCTATACTTCTAATGTACTGAGAGAGGAGAGAGAGAGAGAGAGAGAGAGAGAGAGAGAGAGGGTCAGTAAACTCATTTCCCTGCCATCTTTTATTGCTTTTCGGTTCAACATTCAAGGACAGGAAACGAAAGTGAAAATGATTGACGGTCCTCTCTCTCTCTCTCTCTGTCTCTCTCCAAGTCCGTTAAAAGATGTACCTTGCAATAGACCTAATACTCTCTCTCCCTCTCCCCAAGTCCATTAGAAGATTTAGACTCTTAGTCGCAAACAAACGCTAAGAATTATAGGTCAAACGGATGCAAACAAAGAACTAACGAAAAGGGGAAATTAGCACAATCAACAGCCGGCCTGGTTGACGAGTTGACTACACAGTTAGTTTCACTTTCTTTCGTCTGTGTGTGTGTGAGAGAGAGAGAGATTCTCTCATGGAACCGGAAACTGCGGAGAGAGATAGAGAGCGAGAGAGAGAGAGAGAGAGAGAGAGAGAGAGAGATTCTCTCATGGAACCGGAAACTGCGGAGGAAAAGAGAGAGAGTGAGTTTTAAATATCTGCTGTCTATGCCAAAGCCACGTGTAATCGTCTGGAGTTTACAGATTATTATTATTTTATTATTATTATTATTATTATTATTATTATTATTATTATTATTATTATTATTATATAACACTCATAATCACATGAGTCAATAAAATAAAATGGAAAAGTAAATCCTCAACAATATGTCTGTTTGATCTTATTATTTGAAATACAAAGCAGAAAGCTTTCGATGATCTGCACGGTCCTCCTTGAGATTGAATACAAGGAGGACCGAGCAGGTCATCGAAAGTTTTCTGCTTTGTATTTTAAATAACAAGATCAAACAGACATTGTGGATTTATTTTTCCAATATATATATATATATATATATATATATATATATATATATATATATAATCTAATAAAATTACTATATATATATGATATATGATATATATACATATATATATATATATATATATATATATATATATATATATATATATATATATATATAATCTAATAAAATTGCAAAACTCGAAAATAAGTAAAAGGTTCTGGATCGGTATCTAGGAGTTGAAGTCACCCAAAAGTAACATCGACTTCTTCCGTTGTGTCTTTTTTTTTTTTTTTGTAGAATTGTCACATTATTTTTCTATTTCTATACATTCTTTTCATTTTAAAATTGCTAAGGACGCTATTTATTATCATATATAGGCCTATCATGACAAAGGTAACGACGTAGGCCTATTATACCGATAGGCCACTGCAGGAGAACCCACTATGGTATGACGTAAGTAGGAGACATTTTGCAATTTTTAATTTTTTGTTTTGTTATTTTATCCTCCATTCACTGACCACAGAGCGTGCATAATAAGTTATTTGCGGTCTGTTTATTACACACACACATACACGCACGCACAGGCAAAAGTGAAACAGAAGAAAACCTCCAATTTGGTTGAATTTCAGTGACTCTTCCGCTAGGCCTATTATACTAGTCTAACTAGGGTGTCGGTGAGGCGCGGTTTATTCTAAACCATAGGTACTCTGGAGGTACAAAAGTGTTCATATGCAAACGCATGAGAGAGAGAGAGAGAGAGAGAGAGAGAGAGAGAGAGAGAGAGAGTCCCGCCAAAACATCAAGTAGAACCATGACAAACTTAGAAATATCTGCGTTCAATTTTTATGTCAAGCGTTATTAGGCCTATATTGTGTGTGTGTGTGTGAGAGAGAGAGAGAGAGAGAGAGAGAGAGAGAGAGAGAGAGAGAGAGAGAGAGACATAAATCACAAAATCCCGCCTAAAATATTATCGCACTGAACCACGTCTAGGACGAAGAACAGCAGTAACGTTAGTATACGACGATGCCCAACTAGACCTACCTTTGCGCAACCAAAGTCACCGCACCAAAACCCGTCAAAAAAACACTTATTTATTCTAACGTCTGAACAAATTCAATGAATGACGAGTGACACTCCCCCCCCCCCCCCCCCCACCCCCCCCACCCCCCCCCCCCCCCCCCCAGCAGGAATTACCGCACGAAGATCCTCGGAGCTTAAAGGGAACAAAAAGCCACCACACCCAAAGTCGTCATCATCATTTATGTTTTTTGGGCGCCACGCCCCACAGCGAAGCGCTTCTGCGACTGCGCGCTATCCAACATGTCAGCCGCGCAAGGTTGAAGCCTCAATTTAGTCGAAATGTTTTGATGTTTACGGTATTTTCCAGACTTTATTGTTAAGTATTGTAAAGTTTAGTCGTTGGTTTCAGAGTATCAGGGTTTTTAGAATGTTTTTATGTAACGTTAGTCAACTTTACGAAATAATTATGGAGTATGGGTTAGGGTTCGTCTAGAAACGTAGGCCTATGTGGCCTGATCGGTTAGGCCTAACTTGAGCACGGACGCATGATAATATTTCAATTTTATTAAACAAACATCTCTACAGAAATTAAATATGAAAATTAGTAAAGCAACTAAGTCTACGGGCATAACTAGCCTCGTTTCGCGGGCAGAACCAGCTCCGTTTCAGGGAATCCCTTCTAACCCCCACCCACTTCGGAGAGGGGTGGGTGAGGCTGGATGAAATCCCATTATAAACCATCTTGAGAGTGGTCCCCACTATGTCCCTGTCAAGTTTCATGCCCATCGGACCAGCCGTTTGGCCGCGATTGAATGACAGACGGACGGACAGACATTACGCCCATTATAGTAAATAAACAAATAAACAAACAATCAAACGGTGATGGACAGGTATAGCCAAGTTTGTACATATATATAAACTAGCCAGTAATTAAGTCAGCCAATGGAGAGGCCATTTCCGTTCTAAATTGGTCATTAGGAGTAAGACGGTCGTAAACTGATCCACCATTTATCCTTGACATCAATTCTTGAAAGAACTCTAAATGGAGACTTTCTTTTTACTGGTACTTTTTCAGACATTGCTCCATTCCATCTTTCGGGTAGCGGCGTAACGCCTGTCAGGACAACTCTTCCCACAGTAACATCAACTTTCTCTCTCTCTCTCTATCTCATTAGACACTTTCTTTATAGAAACATCACTCTCTCTCTCTCTCTCATTAGACACTTTCCTTTTAGAAACATCAATTCTCTCTCTCTCTCTCTCCACAATGTAAACCATCTAATCAGGTCGAGACGTAAGGTCTATCGACAATGCGCATGCGCAAATTAGAACTTCTAATTCTTAGTTATATAAAAAAAAATGACACGACGCTGACGTCACGGGTTTCTTATAGCGATGGTATACGGCAAGCTTTTTTTTTTTTTTTTGAAAGATTACAACACTAATCGTCTCCTCTTTAAGTCTGACCTTGTGATGCTTTGGCGGAAGAAAGAGAAATATCTCTCTCTCTTTCTCTCTCTGTCTCTGTCTCGGCCTGTGTCTTTTTGCGGTTACGTCAGCTCTGAGAGAGAGAGAGAGAGAGAGAGAGAGAGAGAGAGAGAGAGAGAGAGAGAACAATTCAGACAAATTAATGAGAACAATATCCGTATAATAATAATAATAATAATAATAATAATAATAATAATAATAATAATAATAATAATAATAATAGGTAGGTCCCATCTGACCCTCCCTAATGGGTGTACGTATAGAGTCAACCTGGTAGGAATCGCTGCGCCAGTCTTCTCGTTAGGAAATCTGTCATTACAAGTCTCCTGTGATATAAACATAGCGGGGGTTGGGGTGAGTGGGTCGCGGTTGGTAGAACAGCAGCTCACTGAATGCCTTAAGAGAGCTACAGAGAGAATTGTATATATATATAATATATATATATATATATATATATATATATATATATATATATATATATATATATATATATATATATATATATTCCATTAAAACATATCAGCAAACAAGTCACCAAACTGCACTTGACAATTATGTAGATATATATCCACACGTAAGGTGAAAAATGAAAGACCAGGTACCAAGCGCTTTTGCGTATTGCATATACACTTCTTTGGGGTACTACAAAGTAAAATGAATAAATTAAAATTAATAAATAAACAGAGGAATCACGTAGATACTTCGAGGTGTTCTTGAATTTTCGACCACATTCATCTTGAAAAGTTTTCAGGAATTTTTTAATAAAAGAGATTGACTAACGGTATATGGCAGTGTCCAGATATTTCCTCTCACAAAATGCTCCGTAGTGTTACTGGAATATAATAATATTTCTTGCTCTCTGCAAAGATATGTCCGGTCTGCATATCCTTCAATGCTTTTATCATTGTTCGTAATTCCCCCCAAAACAAGTTAGTGGTTTTTTCTATGCGATTCCTTGTGCTCGGTGTGATAACAAATACCTATAGGTCAAACTGGTAAAGAACTAGATGACAGTCTAAAACAACACCGTTATGCACTGCAAACAGGTCAGTGAACTAGTTTGTTTGTATAGTGTTTTTATATTGCACAGAACCAGCGGTTATTCAGCAACGGGACCAACAGCTTTAAGTGACTTCCGAACCACGTCGAGAGTGAACTTCTCATATCTCACCACTCAATGGAATGCCTGAGAATCGAGCTCGCGGCCGGCCACCGAGGTGGCAGGCCAAGACCGAACCGACCATGCACAGAGGCGCTTGTCAGTGGACTAGTGCTTTATTTGTGTACACATGTATGAATTTAACCACTGTGTAGACTGGAGAAATTCATCCGAGAACATTATTGTAACCATATTGTAAAAAGAAACATAATTGAATCTGGCTTTATGAAGCATTTAACAATCCACTTATGATGGTTTGCTTGTCAATGGCTTTCGTCTTTGTTTTGTGAAGTTTTCTCGTTCATGTCTCTATTTATATTTATTTATTGTACTTTGTACCCCCGAAGAAGTGTAAACAATGCACGAAAGCACTTGGTAGTACATACCTGGTCTTAATTATTCCAGACATATATCTACAATTACAATTCTCCAAAATACATAACAAAAAGTAAAAAAGAAACATAAAATACACAACACAAAGTAAAAAAGGAGCATAAAAACTAAGTTAACTGCAAATCATAAAAGAGCAACGACAAGTTAAAACAGATTACGTAAAACGCAGAAATATACTGAGCGAAAAAAAAAACATGAATATTCAGAGTAAAAAAAAAAAAAGTGTGATACTGTAGTAGAAAATATTGGAAAACCTACTGTTCATGTTGTAGTTAAAATGACAACTGGGCGAGTTAGAAAGCTGCAAATGAAAAGGGCAGAAGTGCTGTGGGTAAGAGAGAGAGAGAGAGAGAGAGAGAGAGAAGAGAGAGATAGAGAGAGAGAGAGAGAGAGAGACGAGAGAGAGAGAGAGAGAGAGAGGAAACAAAAACAAACAAAGGAAATAATAATGTCTGGAATATTACCACGTCTTCTGGCTATCTTGTTCCTCCTTAAATTGAAGTTTTCTAGAAACGACAACATACCCAGTTATATATATATATATATATATATATATATATATATATATATATATATATATATATATATAGATATATATATATATCTATATATATATATATATATAAAATATATACATATATATATATATATATAGTCTCTAGTTAAAAATAATTTTTTATCTGTGGTTTAGTATTAGCTTGACACGAGAAAAGAAATAAGGGTAAAAACTGAAACAAAGAATGAATGAACAGCTTAAAAATAATGAAGAAATTAGAAAAAACACAAAAACGCTAATTGGCACCTGAATTAAACGTCATCATCCAATTCGCGCTTGAACCAATCAGGGTACTCACAACACCTGACGTCACGTGGTTATGTCACACTCCAATTTGCAGTTGTCCAATCAAGGGCTATTTTACACTGGATGACGTCACATCTCATTACTGCCACCTACCACTTGTTAGAATTAAACCAATGCAAGACCCACGACTTTACCCCCAACGTATTTGGACAGATAAGGAGAGAGAGAGAGAGAGAGAGAGAGAGAGAGAGAGAGAGAGAGAGAATTAAATAATTCTGTAATATTTTCGACAAGGTTTATAGTCTCACCAGAATGACCATAAACTTCAAGTAAAGAGTCACATAACACGACTATAAAATGAGGTTTAGAGTCAGAAAATTACTATAAAATCAGGGTATAGCATACAAAGCCTCCTATAAAATTAGGTACAGTCACACAAAAATATCATAATATCAGGCATATCGTAAAAAGCCAATTAGGTATAACCTCACAAAAAAAAATACTATAAATCAAGGATATGGTAAAAAAAAATTACTGTAAAATCAGGTATATAGCCATAAAAAAAACTATAAAATCAGTGATATAGTCACAAAAATTTTAACTATATGATTAGGTGTATAAAAAGACTATAAAATCAGGTATAGAGTCATACGAAGCCTCCTATAAAATTAGGTATAAAGTCAGACAAAAACTCCTATAAAATCAGGTATATCGTCACAAAAACTGACTCTAAAACTAGGGATATAGTGAAAAAAAATTGACTGTAAAACCAGATATAGAGTCGCACAAATCCTATGAAATCGGGTATAGAGTCACACAAAGCCTCCTATAAACCAGGTAAATGGCGTCACACAAAACCTATAAAATCAGGTACGTCGCCAGAAATAACTATTTGATCATTATGTGCAGTCACACAAAAAATCACCATAGAATCAGACATATAATAATCACACAAAAACAGTTACACGAAACGTCCTATAAAATCAGGTATATAGTCACAAAAACTGACTTGTAAAATCAGGTACAGAGTCACACAAAAACCTCCTATAAAATCAGGGTTATAGTCACAAAAACTGAATAATGAAATCAGGCAAATAACCACAAAAAACACTCACAAAAATGAATGTAAAACTCAGGGGTGTCACAAAAATTTACTAATGAAATCAGGTATATAATCCCCCCCACCCCCCACCCCCCCCCCCCCCCCAAAAGAAAAAAAAAAACAGGGTCTATAGTCACAAAAAGCACTATACAATCAGGCACAAAAGTCACTCCACTCACCCAGCCGAATGCAACCGCTCTCGCCATGGCCGCAACCTTCTCCCGTCGTTGCTGGGGCCAAACTGACTTTACTATCGGTTGGGTTCACCTCTTTACGCTGGAATGAGCTCATTCATAACTCCCTCCCTCCCCTTACGCCTCCTCCATTGAGAGAATGGGGTGCGTTCTTTTATCAATTAAATGGCATTAAATGTCCAAAAATATCTATTATATATATTCTGGAGTATTTTAGATAAATGTTGGAGAATGTTACATAATTTTTTAAGGATTTTGGGTGGTAAATCCCGGAGGATTTTGGGTAAATTCCGGAGGATTTTGAATAAATTCCGGAGGAATTTAGGTAAATTCCAGAAGATTTTGGATAAATTCCGGAAGATTTTGGGTAAATTCCGGCAGATTTTGAATAAATCCCGGAAGATTTTGGATAAATCCCGGAAGATTTTGGGTAAATCCCGGAAGATTTTGGATAAATCCCGGAAGATTTTGGGTAAATCCCGGAAGATTTTGGGTAAATTCCGGAATAATTTGGATAAATTCCGGAAGATTTTGGATAAATTCCGGAAGATTTTGGTTAAATTCCGGAAGATTTTGGGTAAATTCCGGAGGATTGGGTTAAATTCCAGAAGATTTTGGGTAAATCCGGGAGATTTTGGTTAAATTCCGGATGATTTTGGTTAAATTGGGTCAATTCTGGAGGAGGATTTTCAGTAAAATTTACAGAATTCTGAGAAATTTCGGAGGCTTTAAAATATACTTTGGAGGATTTTAGATAAATTTGCGGAATTTATAGGTAAATTCAATTGGATTTACAGGTAAATCTCATAGGATTATACAGTAGATTCCATAGTACTAAGTAAAATTCCAGGGATTTCTAGGAATTATGGATGTTATTTCTTATAGGAAATATCTTAAAATCCCATTGGATTTATCAGTGAAATTCATGGAATTTATAGATAAATTTAATAGGAATTATAGTTAAATTTCAGAGGATTTATGGGTAAGTTCCATTGGAACTTTAGGTAAATCTCATAGGATATACAGGTAATTCATATGAATTATAGGCAGATTTCTTAATGGTTTCATAGGTAAATCTCATAGGAATGATGAAATATATCTTCAGTAAAATTATTTGAATCATTGTATAGGCCAGACGGTAAAATCTACCTTCAAATCCTGTGAAATTTACCTATAACCTATAAGGTACTTATAAATCTCATGAAGCTTACCTATAAATCCTATCCAAATTACCTATAAATCCTATGAAATATACTGATAAATCCCATGAAATTTATTGATAAATCCTATGAGTTACCTCTAAATCTCAGGAAATTGACCTATAGATCCTATTAACTTCACATATACCGTAAATCATATGAATAAATATAAATCTCATGAAATTTACCTATAAATGCAATTAAAATAATTCACCTATATATATCCTTTTAAATTTACCTATGTACCCTGTGAAATATACTGATAAATCCTATGAGTAGTTATAAATTTTATGAAATTTACCTACAAATCCTATAAAATTTACCTATCAATCTCTTAACTTTAAGCATAAATCCTAAGAATTGTCCAGAAATCCCATTAAATTTCCTTATAAATTCTATGAAATTTACCTATAAATCGTATGAGTTGCCTATAAATCCTATGATTTGCCCAGAAATCCCATTAAATTTCCCTATAAAGCCTATAGAAAAAACTATAAATGGTATGAAATTTACCTATAAATCTTAGGAATTTCCTATCAATCCTAGTAAATTTCCCTATAAGTCCTATAGAAATAACCATAAATGGTATGAAATTTACCCAAAAATCCTATGAGTTACCTATAAATCCAAAGAATTAACTATAAGTCCCAGAAAATTAACCATAAATGGTATGAAATTTACCCATAAATCCTATGGGTTGCCCAGAAATCCTAGTAAATTGCCCTATAAATCCTATAAAAATAACTATGATATCAAAATGTCCCCATAAATCCTATGAGTTACCTATAAATCCCAGATATTACCTATAAATCCCAGATAATTAACTATAAATGCCATGATATTTCCCCATAAATCCTGTGAGTTGCCATAAATCCCATGTGGGGAAGAAGCTGAGGAGGAAATAGCCATAAAAAAACAGAGAGAGAGAGAGAGAGAGAGAGAGAGAGAGAGAGAGAGAGAGAGAGAGAGAGAGAGAGTCAGTCTAATTAGAGTACTATAACTGCGTGAGCAAAAGTTTTAAAAATAATTTTTTCGCTGCTTTGTGGTCAATTTGCATAACGGAGAGGCGTTACGTGGTCCAGCACTGAAATTTCGGAGAGCGTCGACCAACGACTACAAAACAAACTAAAGCACGCAAAAATCAGTCTGTAAATAGATGAATATTGTGTATAATATGTATATTATAGTCCTTAGCTTTAAACCAGAATGTTCTAATGGGCATTTTATACTTGAGATATATGGAACTCCATATATAAGTTTGCTAACACAGGACTAAATGTGCCCCACATACAATGATAACTTTTACCATAAAAAATTTTGTTGCAGTTTGGGGATTCCACTTAGTCCTGCATTAGCTAACTTATACATGGGACATTTTGAAACAGTAATTATAAACCCTATCAAACCTGCAGATATGATTTGGCTTCGTTATGTAGAGACGACATCTTACATACTGGAAAAGTGAGTGGGGCGGTTTCGACATCTTTCTCCAAAAATTAAATTCCTTGGTCCTGAGCATAAAATTTAAAGTAGAATGGTAAAGCAATAACCAAATCCCCTTTTTAGATGTCTTAATCATCACAGCTAATAACTACAAATTCACTATCTACAGGAAAGTGAGATTCTCACTTTCATTCATACATTTTTACAGCTATCATGACATTTCGGTCAAACTCGGCATAGCAAGTAAGAAAATCTGCTCCCCAGATTTTCTTAACAAAGAGCTTGAAACAATCAGAAATCAACTTAAAATACCCCAAGCACACAATAGAAAAAGCCATGCATAAAGCAAAGAGAATTTTTTACAAACAGAAAACAGGAAAAGGAAAAATACACAAACAAAATCATAATCCCTTACGTGGATAATTTACGAGAGATCACACAAACCTTGGGCCAACCCAACCCTTTCATCTTCACTTATCCGAATACACTGGGGTAATCCTTTATTAACGTTCAGCAGAAACCAGTTTCCAAAGACATAAGGGTTTATGAAATCCCCAGTAGCGATTGTGATAAGTCATACAATGGATTCACCGGAAAATCTCTCTCGGAAAGATAACTCAACATAAATACTCAGTTAGATATGTTCAAAATATTTCGGCAATTTTCCATTATATAAATAAAATGAACCATAGTTGATACAAATGTCAGAAGGTAGAATCTTCACCAATAAAACAAGATATTAGGACCAACCTTTCCAAAGGACCCTGGAACTCTGACCATTTAGACAATATCTTCCTTAAGGTTAAAGTTACCCTTGATCATGCTTCTGGCAACGATTATAGGATAGGCCACCACCAGGCCATGGTTAAAGTTTCAGGGGCACAGCTCATACAGCATTATCCCGAGACCACAGAAAGATAGTAGACCTGTTTTTGGTGGCTTTGATTATACGCTGTAGCGGCTGTACAGAAAACTCGAGGCATTTTTCTTTTATTATGATGGATATTCATGAAGATTTGCTACTTGTTGCCATAAAAACCATATTTTAACAATTTAATTAAGTTCTTTTATTGCAAAGTCGGTACATATTCAACCGGGGGAATTGTGTAAGTTCCATCCTCAGATTACCCTGGGGACATTAGCCCACAATAAGATGTGCAAATATTTCCTAAATTTTCACAGCTAGGCCCGTTGTGGCTCGGTACCGTTGTGGTGCTCTCTCTCTCTCTCTCTCTCTCTCTCTCTCTCTCTCTCTGAAGACTTTTATCTTCCTTACATTAGTTTGAAGTGTTATTATTCAGCTCATTGTCCATCAGTTCTTTGAAAGGAAAATGATGATAGACATAAATGCAGTTGTGCATAGAATGCACAGCTGCATTTACGTCTATATTTTGCTTCTTACTACACACACACAAATATATATAGTATATATTATGTTTTCTCGTTCTCGGTGTCTGAAACTGTGAAAGTGACTCACTAGCACTCCTAAAAGGCCTTGCTAGAGAACAGAAACATAAGAAAAATAAATCTATGGCTGAAGACCGGTATTAATGGAGGGAAAACTTATATAAAATTCCATAAAGATTTAGTATAACTGAAGTATATTTCCATTACATTTATTCCTTAAGGGTGACAGGGACTCAAACGGATCCTGAAATTGAACGGAAGGCGGATGATTATAGGTCAACCGGGACACGTGGCTGGGAAATACTCCAAGCGCAGAAATAAGGTTTGCACGCAGCGGGTCGCTGAATAGTCCTGGCGCTGCTTCCAAGGGATTCCAAATTTCCTCTCGCAACTAGACGAGATATTTGCATTCACAGAGCGATTGCATTCCAGGACCAGTACTAAGGCGATAGACACGTGGGGGATGTTGAACACAATTCGCTCTTATTATTTCACATCAAAGTCCGCTCACAGGGACATAGAATTACTGGGAGCTTATACAGAAAGATACACTGCATTGTTTTATTAACTAAGGGGATGTTTACCATGAAACAACAACGTTACTTCCCGATGTAGTAGATGCTAGTCTAGGTGGGAATATTACCGTTAGATTTATTATCACAACTAGCATCAGAAGGGGAATTATTCACAGCATTGATTGTAGCAATGGGGGAAAGTCACCTTGGAAAAGAAAACGAAAAGGAAGTACAGACAAGAGGCGAAAAACGGTAAACTGACTGTTCTTCTTTACAATTACTCCATTACATGTTACCTGGCCATCCGCGATGTTTTACCATGAAAACAAAAACAACGTTACTTCCCGATGTATAGATGCTATTCTTAGGTGGGAATATTCACGTTAAGATTTATCTTACTTCCCGATTGTAGTAGATGCTATTCTAGGTGGGAATATTAACCGTTAGATTATTATCACCAACTAAGCATCAAGAAGGGGAAGTTATTTTTCACAGCATTGATTGTAGCCAATTGGGGAAAGTCACCTTGGAAAGAACGAAAAAGGAAAGTACAGGACAAGAGGCGGAAAAACGGGTAACTGGACTGTTCTCTAAATTACTCCATTACAGTACCTGGCCATCCGCGATGTTTGACCATGAAACAACAACCGTTTACTTACCCGATGTAGTAGATGCTATTCTAGGTGGGAATAATTTACCGCAGAATTTATTTACTCCCGAGTATGTAGATGGCTTATTCTAGGTGGGAATTATTACCGTTAGATTTATTATCACAACTAAGCAGTCCAGAAGGGGTAAGTTATTCAACAGCATTGATTGTAGCAATGGGGGAAAGTCACCTTGGAAAGAAACGAAAAGGAAGTACAGGGACAAGAGGCGAAAAACTGGTAACTGACTGTTTCCTCTACAAATTACTCCATTACAGTACCTGGCCCATCCGCGATGTTTACCATGAAACAACAACGTTACTTCACCCGATGTAGTAGATGATATTATAGGTGGGAACTATTACCAGGTAGATTTATTTACTTCCCGATTTGTAGTAGATGCTAGTTTCTAGGTGGGAATAAATTACCGTTAGATTTAATTATCACAACTAGCATCAGAAGGGGAACTGATTTCACAGCATTGATTGTAGCAATGGGGGAAAGTCACCTTGGAAAGAACGAAAAGGAAGTACCAGACCAAGAGGCGAAAATCGGTAACTGACTGTTCTTCTAAAATACTCCCAGTTACAGTACCTGGTCCCATCCGCGATGTTTACCATGAAACAACAACGGTTAACTTCCCGATTGTTTTTTTAGTAGATGCTGTATTCTAAGTGGGGAATATTACCGTTAGAATGTTTATTATCACAACTAGCCATCAGAAGGGGGAATTATTCAACAGCATTGATTGTAGCAATGGGGGAAAGTCACCTTGGAAAGGAAAGAAACGAAAAGGAAGTACAGACAAAAGAAGGCGAAAAAAAACGGTAACTGACTGTTCTCTAAATTACTACCATTACAGTAAACCTGGCCAATCGCCGGATGTTTCACCATGAAACAAACAAAACGTTACGTTCCCGATGTTTAGTAGATGCATATTTCTAGGTTGGGAAATATTACCGTTAAAAGATTTATTTACTTCCCGATTGTAGTAAGATGCTATTCTAGGTGGGGGCATAATTTACCGTTTAGATTTATTATCACAACTAGCATCAGGAAGGGGAAGTTATTCACAGCATTGATTTGTAGCAAATGGGGGAAAGTCACCTTGGCAAAGCAACGGAAAAGGAAGTACAGAACAAGAAGGCGAAGAAAAAACGGTAACCGACTGTTCTCTAAATTACTCCATTACAGTACCTGGCCATCCGCGATGTTTACCATGAAACAACAACGTTACTTCCGCCCGATGTAGTAGATGCTATTTCTACGGTTGGGAATATTACGTTAGATTTATTTACTTCCCAATGTAGTAGATGCTAGTCTAGGTGGGAATATTACCGTTAGATTTATTATCACAACTAGCATCAGAAGGGGAATTATTCACAGCATCGATTGTAGCAATGGGGGACTGCGTTATGCTAACCAAAAATAGGGAATGCAATGCTGAGCCAATAGTGGGGAAAGTCACCTTGGAAAGAACGAAAAGGAAGTACAGACAAGAGGAGAAAAACGGTAACTGACTGTTCTCTAAATTACTCCATTACAGTACCTGGCCATCCTCGCTGGTCTTGGCTTCTTCTAAATTGCTGGCTGAAGTTTCTCACTATGTAAATGGACACATGGGCGTTCCCAGAGGGGGAGGGAGAGCGAGGGGGGGTGAGGAATGAATGCAGCGGCAGCTCGAGAAGTTCTAAGAAAGATTGCCGGTTTCTTCTTGGCTTCATAACCTCGCTTACAGCTCTCTCTTCCCAACATGTCCTTTGCCCAGGGTCCATCCAATTTCTCCTTTCAGTACAAGCCCCACCCAAAGTCTGAATCACGGTGCCCTGCTGCATTTCTGTTGGGATTAATTTTGAAGGCAGCCATTCTGAAGGGACAAAGAGGTATTACTCAAAGAGAATGGAGGCTGGTGAAGAGGGGTGAATGAAAAAATGTCTGAATTTCCTTCTGAAATGAGTGTTTTTGCCTTGGTTATGGCCTAGAGGTAATGGCAGGTCTTTCACAAGTAATATGTTTACATTGCTGGCGTTTCACATCAAGTGATGCACTTTCAGAGCTGGAAAATTACACGTAGGCAATAAAAAACATAAAAAAGCCACATGTAGACCAGAAAAAACTTTGTTTCAAGTACCATAGGCAAAAACGAATGGAAAACTTGAAAGAACAACCACCAAGGCAAGATCTTAAGTGACCTAAGAGAGGAAAGACGAAAATAAACATACGAAAGAGACCTGTAGCAAACATTAGGCCATGAATAGTTGGTTGGACCAGGACTGGGCATTGAGCTTAGGTCTACGTTTATCAAAAAAGACTCCGACACCATCAACTAAGCAGCCTTAAGCTGGTATCACACTAGTGATTTCTTGCTCGCGGTTTTGGCCAGCATCCAGTCGATGCTCGCGAGCAAAAGTGATGTATTGTCAAACTAGGACCTCGTGGTTTCGAGGAGCTGTAGGAAAAAGTAAACAAAACTGATCAGCTGATATCATCATGGCACCCAGAAATTGTTGGACTGTTGCAAGATGTGCTGCAGTGATGCGTTTCCTCGGAATCTTACGTGAATGCAAGAGTAAAGAAAAACGTTTGTGGGTTCAAGAGTGGCTCAGAAGAGAAGCCAAAGGTCTAAGAGTATGTCCTATCAGCAGCAGCCATCTTGTTTGTTTACACTACGCGGTCGCTTGCGGTTCGTGCTCGGTGCTTCCCGTCCAGACGGGAAGCCAAAATCTCGAGCTAAAAGCTCCCGGTTTTCCATTTTCGGCAGCAACGGCTCGCTGCTGGAGAAAAAAAGGCCTAGTGTGAGGCCACCTTTGTGAGCAGATCCAATAATTTCAAAATCATCTATGGACAACCCGCCCTGAAACTGACACCTTGATGACGTCATGTAGTGCACTGTAGGCATTAAGATTCTTTGCAGCGTCCCTTCGGCCCCTAGCTGCAACCCTTCATTCGTTTTACTGTACCTCCGTTCATATTCGCTTTCTTGCATCTTACTTCCTTCAAACCGTAAGAATCTACGACCTAGTGTTTTTAGTACTGCCCTAATAGTTTGTTCATTTTCACGCACGTCTGTTTTTCACGCACGTCTGTTCTTTAATATCTTTTTTTTCTGCTTAGTAATACAATTTGTTATTCATTCTTGTCCCATTTGATCGCACTCATATTTTAAATAAATGGAAGGCTTCGTTTGATTTTAAAGCAAGTAGGATCAACCAGGATTAAGTTGTATAAAAATGTCTATAATCTAGTCAACCTGTAGGTAGTACCTAGATCTAGAGTTAACACAGTTTTTATTATATAATTACACTCCATACAAATCAGTAGTGGTAAAAACGAATTTTGAGCTTACATCAAACCTTATTTTTGTAAGACTATGTATACATATTAATTCTAATCAGACTATGCTGATTATGTCGTTAAAAAACATTCGGTATTTTACTCTATTCATTCCAAATTCAGAAGTAGTACCATCTCTTGACACAACATTTAATAATTAGCAACAAAGCCACGATGTAACAGTTCCACTTCATTTGGAGCATGGTCGAATTTGGCTTAAATGTTTCCAACTCGAGATCTTTAACTAAATTTGCAATAGCCCGAACAAATTGTTAATGCAAAGAAGAAATGTATTATTGGTTGTCAAAATACGTAAGAAGAAAAAGCACCGCTAACCTTTGCGGACTTGAATTAATTTTGTTACGATTGCAAAACTAAATATACAACATTATATCACCACACCGCGAATTAGAAAACTGTTACGTGACAGGTGAATCTCAGTAGTAGCAGCTACGCGGAAGCAGTTATTTCCAAAATAAACCTTACACTTTAAATCCAAGGACAACGAGTGTCACAAGTCTATTATTTATAAATGTCCCTGGGACGTTTGTCGAAATAGCGATAGATGGCACTGGCAAGCAATGCATATTTTTCACGTTTGGTGGACTAAATATCAATAATAATGCATTATTGGTGACCAAGCTTACAATTGCAAGTTTCCAAATAGTTATTTTCAATCCTGTTTATACCTTTGTTTATTTTTTATTTTCCCATTTTTTCACACGCGTCTCACAGACGATGTGCAGTAACGTCTTGTTTATAGAGACAAATAACACGAATAATTCCTGTCCATTTGTTTTTTCTGTCGTTCATCATAATAGTTTTTGAACAAAGTGTGGTTGGACTTATGCTAAACACCAGTAAGTTACATTTAAGCCAAGAAAACATTCGGTGAAACTATGTATTGTCTGCAATATATTGCGATTTCAATCGATTGAGAATAGAACGAGAAATACATACAAATGCAACTGTGATGTTTTACTTTTCAGTGTGTCATAACGTTGCTGTAATATTACCGTCGTGGAGAACGATGAAAAAGTCATTAATTCTTTGTGCATCTGGCCATTTTTATTAATCTAGCTTTAAGGAGATGAATCTGAAGCATTGATAAGTTATAATTATTTGTCAAGTGCGTCATAACTATGCTGTGATATTATCGTCATGGGAAACGATGAAAAAAGTGATTTATTTTCGTCCGTCATACAATTTTGATGAATTTAACTTTAAGAAGAAGAATACGAAGCATTAACAAGTTATAATTAATATGACAAACGTCTTAAAACGACTAAAATCGCGACCATAAAAGCGAAAAAGGAAACCAAAATCCCAAGTGACACCAAATCCCACCCCGACGAAAGCAGAAGAAGAAGAAGAAGAAGAAGCAGAAGACGGGTCCGACGACAACGTCCCCGAAAGAGGGATCGGATCTCCCTTTCAAGCCCCGCCGACCCCCTAAACGCCGCCAGGGAAGAGGATCCGATAACACAGTCGCGAATCAAAATAAGATCTGACTTTTGGAGCTTCGTTCGTCCAGCTGAGCAGAGACAGAGAGACAGAGAAAGAGGGAGAGAGAGCGGATAACTACCAGAGCCACCTTCTTCTCCATGACTTAAATTCCTCCTCCAGGTGAGTAAGACGTGGGCGCCCTGTCTTGTAATGAATGAGACGAATTAGGGGGTCGGGGGGGAATTCGACTCAGTATTTTGGGGGGGATCGATTGCGTGGTGGTGGTGGGGGGAGGGCCATTGCTTCTGCTATAATGTCGTCTTCGATTTTAGACATTTGAATGACATATATTTCTTGTCCCCCGGAAGACATTTTGAGACGTACGACGGAAACGGGGGCGCGAAGTTGGCCCCCCGATTTCCGCCCGAAGGTCGTCGTCCGCCCACCCCAGTGTGGGGAGAGAGAGAGAGAGAGAGTCTTATTGACGTCCCCGATTGCCATGCTATGGGTTTGACAGTTGGTAGGGGGTTGTGTCATATCCATTTCAGAACGGCTCTAAATTATTCTGTTACGGCTGTAAATTATTATGTTTAACCTAGATCTAAATTATTTTATGGCTATAGCCTACATTATTCTTTTACCGCTTTAAATTATTATGTTACACTCTAAATTATTGACGGCTCAAAACTAGCTTATTATTTCATGGCTCAAAATTATTCTTTTACGGAATTCACGTAAAGCTGTTGGTCCCGTTCCACTGGTTCCATGCAAATTAAAAACACCACATAAACAAACAAGCACTCTACCGTAGTGCGACCACCTTCCCGAAAAAGTACTTTCAACGCGTCCTGTAACCCATGATAGACATGAGTCAAGAGCCAGCGTCTGTCGAAGCAACACTTTGAGACCTCTACTTTCCTCTCAAAGTCAGTTTTTTCTCCCAAGTCACAAATGAAAGCCATCATTTCCGATTTCTGGGAAGGGGGTTGTGCTATGGTAGAGCCCAGATGGGCATTATTTTGTAGGCTAGGCAACGTAATGATCAAGTTGACAGACCTCACAGAGCGCTGTCGTCATAGCTACCAAGGCTCTCGGACAAAGAAAAGTTAGAGAAAAAGTAAGGCAAGAGGCGTTAAATGGTAAATGAGGTTAGGTAGTATGTGTACGGAATTGTTCATTCGTTAGCGAGCGACCAGCACTTTAGCAGACATTTTGCCACCGCTGCTTTTGGCCAGGTTGTGAACAGTTGTCGTTTTTTGTAGGGGGCCTGGGCTATCAGTGCACCTCACATGGTGTACTGTATGCATTACTTGGAAGTTCTTTGCAGCGTCCCTTCGGCCCTTGGCTGCAACTCCTTTCATTCCTTTTAACTGTATCTCAGTTCACATTCTCTTTTTTCCATTTTACTTTTCACCTTCTCCTAGCAGTTATTTTATAGTGCAACTGTGAGATTTCCCTCCTGTTATACCATTAAGCCCTTTTTACTCTTTATTTTTCATTCACGGCTGAATGACTGCATACAAATATATCTGGTGTTTGGCTTTAATTTCATATTCTGTTTCATACCAGTTGTCATTCTCATCAGACACATGATCTGTGTCATACATTTCCAGCCTCATCTTATCACGTATTATATCTCCATGCAGGGGTATTAGCCCTGCAGAAATTTAACTGATGTTATTCAGAAGCCTACCATTTGCAGTGTGGAAACTCGTCGTGGAATACCTCACCACTCTGTACATTTCTCCTGTAGAAGAGGAATCAACATCTCATGCTGAGTTTCCTTGTCTTTCTTTTACAAAAATATGAAGGTTAACCTAACATTTTGATGGTGCAAAAACTTGTAAAAACTGTAATGTTGGGAGTCACTTTTGCTAATAAAATAAATGTGAGTAATCAGTATCAACAGATTGCATGTCGAGAAATTCAGTGAATGTGTACTTGCCCCACTAGTGGTAAACAACAGCTTTTAGTAAATGAATAGTTTTTTTTTTTTTTTTTTTTTTTTTTTTCATCAAAAGAAATCCCTTGAAGGTAGTAAAGGTGACACTTCTAATTTATCATATGAAAGTGGTTTTGATTTTTTGAAGAGCAAAGATGTCAAGTGAGTCCTTTGGTGCTCATTTTAATTAGTGTGGCCTTATAGTTGTATAAGCTGCAGACTACCAGTAAACAGATTGGTTAGTGAATTTTTTAATACATTGGAAGATGCAGATGCTGTGTTATGATAAAGCCCTGCCCCGTTAATGTGCAAATAAATAAGAGGACATCCCACAAGGGGAGTACAGTCATCAATATGTCTCACATGCCGTACTGTAGGCATTACTTAAGGTTCTTAGGCAGCATTTCCATTGACAATACCTGCAACCATTCATTTTCTGTACTGTAGGCATTACTTAAGGTTCTTTGCAGCATCCCATTGACCCCTACCTGCAACCTATTTCATTCCTTTTACTGTACCTCTGTTCATATCCTCTCTTTTTTGGCCTAGATTTTATATTCCAGTTCCTAATAGAGGACTTTGCCCATGGATGTCTTTAGAAGACTTCCTTATCAAATCAGGGCTTTGTCCCTGGACCCAATTAGAGAGGCAGTATTCTATATACACAACAATATAATAGCAGATTAAATTTTTTACCCGACTCAAAAGTTTCACTGTACTTTCAAGCTGGTTTTTAAAGGTTATAAAATTGAATAAATGGGCAATATATAGTACTATGTGATTACATTGATATACTTATTGAACAGGCTTAAATTATATTGTGAATTGGTAAACATCAAATTGTCACTTACATCTAATGGGTGTTTGTTAACAACAGTTAATTGTGCAACTATGAGATGCCTGCCAGCAAATGTATACTGGCCACTGTTCATGGTCCTTATTTGTGCTTTTACTGCAAGTTTTCCCTTTAATTAGACTTCTGATGGAGCTGCTCCCATCCTCATAGATCTTGTGCGCTTTCCTTTGTATTCTTTTTTGTCTTGTCTAAGTGTTCATCCATAAACCCACAGTCACTGTAGGCACTGATTAAGGTTCTTTGCAGAATCCCTTGAGCCCCTAGCTAATTGTGATTCGTTCATCTGAATGATATGGATGTCACTTCGCCCTGAGAATTCTCTGTGTGGTTTAAGAGCTTTGAGCGGTCTTGTTCACTTAGGAAACTCAGACCTTCTACTTGGGACCTTTCTCAGGTACTGAGTAGTCTCTCTCAACCTCCTTCGAGCCCATGCGTCAATCACCTTCCAGGAAACTGACTTTGGAAACAGTTTTCCTTCTGACTTTGGCTCCTATGAAAGAGTTGGAAAGCTTCAGGTTCAGGCTTGACGTAGCTTTTGAATTTCCCCCAGAATTCATGGCTAAGACCCAAATTCCCTTGGTTCATGGTGACAGCTTGGCCTCCTTTTCTGTTTCCTTAAGGCATGGAGTTTGTTATTAGCAACCTTCAAGAGTTTCTGCTTTGACCCGTCAAAGCACTGCGTTATCATCTGAACGTCTTGTCGCCTAGAGGTTAGGTGTTATTGACTTTACGTTAACACAAGCCAGGTCAAGAAAGAGGTGTCCTAGAACACGCTTTTGTTTTTCTACGCAAGGTGATTTGGGCAAGCCAACTCTCCATCATCAAGTTCTCCCACTGATTGGGTGCATGCAGAAGCGCATGACACCAGAGGATTAGGTTTCTCTTAGCATTTTAAAAGTACCCATCTGTTCATAGGCTTTTGGATACTGGTTCATGACTGCATCAAACCACTTTCACTTTTTGCTGCCTAAAGAACGTTGCCAACAGATCCTTCGATACTTTTTCCTTGGGTCCAGTGGTGGCTGTTCAACAAATGTGACTCATCCAGTGCCCCTGGCAGGACAGTTTGTATCTTACCTAAGATGATTGTATGGAGTAGGGAAATGAGTGAGATGACTGGTCTCTTTTCTTTCCCTTTTCTCCTTTCTTCATACCTATGTTCTCCTTTCTTCATACCTATGTGCAGTTTGAAGAATAGACACATAATACGCTAGAACTGGCTTGATGCAGATGAGCGTTGCAGCCATACTGTTACAGCACTTTTCATGTTCCATGCAAATCTGCTTCTCAGTAGCTTTAAACTCCTCTCTCCAGAGAAGTGGTGACTAACTTGTAGCTGACATGGTTTGTTGCTTGAACAGATATAGTTCTATTGGACTTCCATGAATGCAATGAATCTGGACTGAGTGTTTGACATCCACATATCTAATATCTCAAAGGCTTAGCTCCACTTCTTTAGAATTCTCATTTCTAAGAAGAATGATTGGGTTTGCTGAACCTCCAGTTGGTTCAGGAATCTCATACAGCCCTCCAATTATGAGTATCCTGTTATTAAAACCAAAGGTTTGTTCCACGTATGAACAAATGATAAATTTTTAATTAATTTTTATTTTTCATAGCTAACAAACCTGAGGTCTTAACGTTGACTGCCCACCTCTATTCGCCCCTCTTACATTTCATCCTGGATTGGAAGAAAGACTAATGCGTCACTGGATTGAAGCGCACTCTCTGGACTCAATTCCACCTCAACTATGCAACGGATGCCAAATGCCACAGATTCCTTGCAGGCAGTCCCCGGGTTACGACGGGTTCGGGTTACGACGTTCCGAGGTTAAGGCGCTTCTCAATTATATTAATCAGACATTATTTCCAGGGTTACGACGCCTACAACGCTCATCTTGCAGATGAAATATGACACCAAAAATGCAATAATCAATATTTGAAGGTATTTTGGGTGGAAAATGCAATAAAAATGCAGTTTACATAGTTTTCAATGTACCCAAAGCATTAAAAGTAAGGTTTTCTTAGGATTTTTTACGATGTTCCGGCTTGCAACGATTTTTGGCTTACGATGCGTCTCAAGAATGGAACCCCCGTCATAACCCGGGGACCGCCTGTATAGTCTTTGATTGTTTTTAACTAGTTTCCAGCTGGTGCCAGAAGGTTTATCCTATTGTTAAGTCATGAGGTTTGTTAGCTATGAAAAATACAATTTGATTAAAAATATGTCATATTTGGACTTTTTTTTTTTTTTTTCTTACTTTTTTCTTGTTACTATTCAGACCCTGCAAGTCTTCAGTGGTACCATAAATATTTTGTGTGATGTCATTCCATGCATTCTGTAATTTGCATCTTTATTATAGGCACCTGCTATGAGAGATGGTAGAGAGCCCAGCTAGCCTGCAGGAACTAGTCGTAGAGTTCATTGCCAGTAATGTCGATGAAGTCTGCACTTCCCGTTTCTCACTCGACGATAACACAAATAGACTTTTCTTCAGGTAAGGTTTGGTTATATTTTTTTCTTGTATGTTTCTATTGAAGAAATTCCACTTGTTAAATCTTTGATTTCTCAGGCTGTGAACTTTTTTTTTTTATATTTTATTAAGGGCTTTATTCAAATTGCAAGAACTGTCTTTTCACCGTCAGCTAAAAATTATAGAACAGTGAACTCCCCCATATTCATATCTATTTCCCATTATTAACCGGTTATTGGCACCATTAACCAAAACTCGGCACCACGTAAATCACTGAGTTTCGGTTAACAGCGGTTTTTGCTTATCAGCGCCCAGTCGAGAACAGAATCCTGTCGATAACCGGGCAGTGCATGTACAGAAAACCCCCCATATTCGTGTTTTCAAGATTCGTGGACTTCGCTATTTGCTGGTTTCTCTATGAAACATATATATCTACCCATTATTTGCAGAAAATTCTCCCATTCGCAGTATTCGTCACAGAAATATTCACTACATAATATATTTTCATATCAATTTCATGACTAAATGCACTTTTTGTGATAAAACTATTAAGATATTCAGGTACTATAAGCATTTTTAGAGGGCTTTTCTTGTGTTTGAACTATCAAAATACTAGGCAGTTCTAAGCATTTTCAGAGGGGTTTAAGTATTTGTGGATTTTAGCTATTCGTTTCAGGGGGGGGGGGGGGGGGGGGGGGGGGGTTCTGGTATGCATCTCCTGCGAATAGGGGGGATCCACTGCACTTGTCACATGATCTGTATTGTTATCTCTTCCATAAGTTCTCTTACACAAGTTTTAACCTAAAGCAATTTTTCTTGTATTTATTAATTTTTGCCAATTTTTTCACTCCCTATTCTGTTGCTGTTCCCTTATTAAAGGTAATCTTTCACCCCCAAGGCTGGAGGTGTATTGTTTTGCAATTCTTCGTTAAGTGTGTGTGTATTCAAGCACATTATATCAAGAGTCAAAACAAAACTCTTCATGTATGTTTCTCAGGTGATTCTTATAAGTTTTCTAGATGACTGCCTAGTTTTATCTGCAAACATTATAAGACATAAGTTTAGAAATCTTTTTGTCATAATTGAATTATTTCTAGAATGTGAAAATGTGTTGAATGTTTCAGGGATGAGAATGCATTCTGCCATCAAAATGTTGCCAACCTGCTGTTCCTGACACTAGACAAAAAGGGTCTCCTGGACGACTTAGTGCTAACGTTATTCGATCCCGCCGTTCTCCGTCTATGTCAGGTGGTCATTCACAATTCGGATAATTTAACGTGCAAGGGGCTGAATGTATTGAGGCAGCACCAGATACAGTCGGTGGACGTGAAAAATCTGACGAAGATATCGATAGACGAGTTAATAGGCTGCTTTGGAGAATGGACGGTAAACAACATACAGACATTAGCACTGAGCAGGTGCACTTTCATTTCCTCGGTCTCGCAGGTGCAGAGCAGAGGCGGTACCCTCGTCCGAAAGACTTTGAAAGGCAGCCTTGTTCCTACCAAAATGCACATTAGCCTATGCAAGTTGAAAAACTTGAGAGCGTTAAACCTGAGCGGTACCGAACTCACGACTCCTGCCCTCCTGAACATTTGTAGTGATCTTAAAAAGTTGACTTCACTTGACATTTCGAACTGCAGTAAGGTAGAATCAGTGGAGTGCTTGAGAATTAGAAAAAATACTCTGAAATCCCTTAATTTATATAACCTTAAAGTCCTCCGAATGGATGAAACGAGGAAAGTTTTGTTGGAACTAAAAGGTCTGTGTCATCTCGATGTTAGTGATAATAAGAATATGCAGAATCCGGTCGACCGCTTGATGCCGTCATGTTCCGTCGTGCCCGAGCTTCTGAGGAACCCGGAGTTTGGTCCGAACCTCACTTCAATCGACATATCAGGGCAGGATCAGACCAAACTGGAAGACTTGTATTTCTTCCTGAAGTTACATCCTAATGTGAAATTCTTGGGCCTAATGCATACCTCCCTCTGCTTAGACACAGTCTTTCTTGATAGCCATAGTTTAACGGTAAGTTCCAGCACCTTTTTTGTTTTTGTTTTTTTCCTTTACCTTTTGAAAACAATTTGATAACTAACCTTTTTATTACAATTTTAAAAACTATGTTGTACCTTATTAAAACAAACTCTCTTTCTTTACCTTTTTACAGACCCTTTTTTATTTACCTTTTGAAAACATTTATTTTGTTCATGAAACTTACCTGTCAGATATATATATAGCTGTATTTTCTGAAGTCCGACAGAATTTAAAAAACTTCCGACACACGCAGTGGTCGGCCAGGTGGTTAGTACCCATTCCCGCCGCTGGGAGGCGGGTATCAGGAACCATTCCCATTTTCTATTCATAATTTTTCTGTCGCCGGTGCTGAAAACACCTGTTTTCAGTACCTCCGGCTTACGATTTTGGAAATTTCATTGCCGCTAAGTATCCTAATTGTCTTTTAATTTATTTACTTGGATTTGTGGCTAGGCATACGCTATCTTAAATTAAAGATTTGAATTTGATTCATTTTTGCATAAGATATCTGAATCTAGTGAGGATAGTTTCAGAGGGTGTGTCTGCAAAGATAGGGTAGGGTGTGGCTACCGAAAGCTTCGGTAGATCCGCACTTGGTATGCACGAGGGGTATGGGTCTTGCTTCTTTCTTGAGATTTGTCATGTAAGGAGTGTGAGACTGTCTAATTCCGTAAGGGAGACGTATGATTCGTATGTACGCAATTAATCAGTAAACATGTCTAATTCCGTAAGGAAAAAGTATGATTCTATGTACGCAATTAATCAGTAACAAAAGTCAGGGTAGTGAACCTGCTAACCTTCCTGTAGACTTTATTTTGCCTAACCCTATAGTATGGCCTACGGGTTATGAATATGTCTGCGAGAGGTGATCGCTCTCCTTCATTGTTGTGAAGAGTGCTACTTCTGTTATTGTTACTCCTAACCCTGTAATGTTGCCTTCGGGCCCTAAAACAGTGTCTGTAGAGGTTATTGCCCTTTCTCTTATACTCTTTCGATTCGTAACTTAGAATCGAAAGTGCTTGCTTTAGAGAGCAATAGTGAAGTGGCTAAGTGCAGTGACAGTGCCCCTTGTGTAGTGGAGGGTGTGTCGATCGGCCTTTATTTCGCCTCTAGGCCGGGACCTCTGCTTGACTCCCAGGACCCGGGGAGAGCATGTCGAAAGCCGAAGGAGGGTTACGAGGAACCCCCACCGATCTGGCGTGCCTTCGGCAGTTTCTGATGAAAATCCCAGACTGCCAAAGTGCATGCACGTGCACGAATCCTGAAGGATTTGCTTCGTCACCTCCGAGGCGTCCTCAGCGCAAGGGTTGGAGCTCTCGAAGGACTCGCGCCCTCTAAGAAGCTTTAGAGAAGAGGACGCTTCACGTCTCTCTCTCGTCAGGAGGGAACGTCAGATCCGCCCATAACGCCTCTAGGCCTGGACCTCTGTCGGACTCCCAGGACCAGGGAGAGGGCATGTCGAGAAAGCCAAGGAGGGTTACGGGGAACCCACATCGATCTGGTGTCCCTTCGGTAGGACCTGTTGACGCTTCCCAGGCTGCGGAAGATCGTGCACGTGCACGAATCTCGAAGGATTGCTTTCTCGTCCTCCGAGGCGTCCTCCTCCCGTGCAGGGGTTGGAGCTCTCGGAAGGACTCGCGCCCTCTAAATAGAAGCTTTATAGAAGAGGACGCTTCACGTCCTCCCCTCTCTCTCGTTATGCGTTTGCAGTGAGAAGTTAAGAAGGCGAACGTCGCCTGATCACGTGTACGTCTTTTCCACCGAGAAATATGAAAAAGAAGGCAGTTTCTCTCGCTTGTTTTGACGCCTGTCAGGAGCGTGACACTTTTTCTGCACGCTTCTTTTGACGCTCGGCTTGAACGGGACGCTCGGATGGACGGGAACGCACGCCAGCGCGCCAGTGGACGCCGAGCTGACCGCGCCGTGGACGCCGAGCGGGGTCCTCTGCCATTGGACGCCGAGCGATTTGCGCCAGCGCATGCCAGGTTTGTCTCCTGGCTGAACGTTTCTGTTGAACTCTTCAAGCTCTTGTTTAAGATTTGAGCCTCAAGAATGTGAAGTAAGCAGTGCTTCAGAGGAAGCTTAAAGTGAACAGACAACTTCGTCTTCGAAACCCAGCAAGACCTCGGGTTTCGTGAATTCAAGAGGTCTCTGTCAATATTATATTGCTTTTCGCAAAGGTGGATGGAGTTAAGGAATGCTCAAGGGAAGATCTCGTTTTCTCTACCGCAGTCAAGACTTTGCGATAAGGCAGTTACGGGTTATGTAAAGGCTCGACGTCCTGCACGTCAGGACTCTCTGCAACGTTCAGTAGGATTCTTGCAAAGGCACTCATCAAAAGGACGCTCTTCAGGAAAGCGCAAGACAGGACTTCCTTTGCCATACTGCCAATAAAATTTAAGCTTTAGCAGGCATTAGTTGTGATACGGGAGAGGAAGCCGGTTGGAGAGTTTCTTCCTCTTCCCAGGATAATTTTGCAAGCTTTTTAGCCCATCTGAAAGGGTTTTTCAGATGATAGATTTTGTTAGTTTCTTGTCGGGACTACGCTGCCGAATTGAACGATCGTCGTTCTACCTGCCGTAAGCCCAGTCTCTTAACAGGATTCTTGCCCCTTCCTCGTTTGAGACGGGAATCCGAAAAATAAAATGCTCGACTTCCTGGATTACGTTTTGTCAATTCAGTGACTTTTCCCCCATTGACAATATACTATCGTTTTGTCAAGTAAGTGGGTATCCCCTCATTGACAAAATATCTTTGTCCCGTAAATGGGTTAGTTCTCATTGACAAACATCTCATTAACTTGATATTGCGTAAGCGAATAAGCTCTTATTGACAAGATTCGGAAGAGCTCTCATTCGTCATTCGCAGACTCGTACAAGAAATAGACTTGTAGACTACGTCAATGAACGTTTTATGTTCAATAACATAAGAAGAAAAACTTGAGCTGTCTGCTTCGATTCTCTAAGTTTTGTTCATGAAACTTGCCTTGTCCAGATAGTATTGTTATGTAGCTGTATTTCCGAATTCAGCTATATATATGTCTGCCAGGTAAGTATGAACAAACTTTATTGTGATATAATATCATATTTTGCCTTGCGTTATTTTACTACTGGTTGGTTCAAGTCATATACGCTTGCTGTAGTTACCTCTTCGGATGGCAACCGAGAGGTCTATTGTCTATTATTTTAAGGACATTTAATCGTTACTCCCTGCAGCCTTCCAGGAGTTTCCGATTTATCTTTTACCGTTGTTGGTATGTGTTCTGACGACACAAACGCATCTATATATTTAGCATTTTCTGTTTCGCTTGAATATACCCAGCTTGAGAGTCTCTTTCTGCTCAAAAAAATAACGGACCTATTTCTTCGTAGAATAGGGTAGCTGGAAACCCAGACATAAAGTTAAGAGACGACGTTCATAAGCTGCTGGCTGCTGCTGTGTCTGTCCTCCAGTCCAACCGAGCCAGTAACAGATCGTGCGCTGTCATGCGCGGTAGATTACCTCTCTCTCTCCTACTTGGGACTGACTAACCGTATCTCTGTGCTGGCGGTTACGTCTCTCCTGCGGGATTGACTGACTAACTGTATCTCTTGTCTACAATCACGGACTTTAGCCTAAGATTGAGGGGATTTCTTAACGTGAATGAATAAAAAACGTTGCATTCGTTTTGCTTTACTATGTTCAACAGAGTTATCTCTTAATCCTTTCGGTGCTCGTTACCGCACGGTATAGAACTACGAGTCTACCGCAACATTGCACTTTTATATGCTCTCCTGCTTAGGCAAAGCGCAGCCTTATTAGGGAAGTAAGCATACTGGGGAGGGAAATGGATGAGCTTGCTGGGGACCATTTCCTTCCTGAAGAAGTTTGTTTCCCCGAATAGACTGCAATTCAGACCACCACAGTTTTTTCCTACCGGGAAACTGAAATATTATTCAAGATCTAGGAATGATTCTGAACATCTCTCAGTGCGTCTATCACCTGAGGTGATAGAAAGAAGGTGCCGGACATCGGATAGGGTTTCAGATGTCCTGGATCTTAATCTGAAAGAAGTAAAAGCAATTCGGTCGTCCCTCCAGTCCTCGAAACGAGTTTTTGGAACCAGTGGTCCAGATCAACTCTGATATTCCACAGCTCTCTCATATCTTAAGAAGTATCTTCTCTCGGTCCCTGTTCGAGTTTACGAGAAAGAGCCTATTATAACAACAGGCGTAGAATGTAACGATCCTCTAGAGGTTCGTTACAGGATTGCAAAAGTCCGTACGAATCGTCTTGATCGACGGCAGCAACTATTGACTTCCGAGTGGAATCTTTCTTAGAAGTAAGTTGAGAGTTGTGGAGACTTTAGGGACGCCCTTTCATTCTTCTCTTCAATATGTTGAGGACGAAGAGGCTTCTTCTTCTCTGCTCCCTTATTCTCGATCCGGGATCTGGTACCATTAAACGCCATCCTATGATATTGAACGGGGATGGATGTTTAGTCTCTTTTCCCCTTTTTCAATCGCTTAGGAAATGTAATAAGAGGATTTATGACGTCACAGGGAGCGACAATGATGCTGATCGCCCCATGTTGGCCTTCAGTATCCTGGATTCACAGAGGTCACATCCTTCCTAGTTCACTTTCCAAGGACCTTTTCCGAGAGAGTCGGTCTACTCTAACTCGAAAGGTACCTATAACCTCTCCGCTCTGAGTCTGACTACGTTCAGACTATCGAGTGTTTTGACAGGAATAAGATTACCGTCTTCCATTTCCGTCTGAAGAATGGGATAAGCTGGCAGTCACAACTATTAAAGAATACGTAAATATGTTGTTGACGGCCTTGGGCTCAGAGATTTGCGTCTGTCAAACAACAAAGCCCTTCACGATCTTTGAGTTCTGTGGAATCTCGAAACTCGCTCCACCAATTCTACTTTTTTGTTTTTTCTCACCTGTTTTCTCGGAGTCAGACACTCGTTCGAGATTCCAGGCGACAATATAGTAGCCCTGAGTTTCTTGTTGACGAAGTCGGTTGCGTTTATACACCCCGATGATCGTGTAACATGAGACCAGGTTGGACTGTCAGGCATTCTTCCTTCGGGACTGAATCGCCTTTGTGCTCCTCACTCCTTCTCTGGGCACCAGAGGCTCGAGTCAGGAGTTGATTCGCTGACGACGTTGGGTGCGTTGATACACCCCCCAAGGTTTGCTTAGATTGAATCGCCCAGGCAGTCCAGACACTCGTCCTTCAGCGAAGAATAGTGCCTTATGGTCTTCAGGGTACAGCCTTGTTGTCCTTGATTCGTCTGACTGTCAACTGGTCGGTCACCTGACTTTAGTACAGACGGACTGACTGTGCATGTCCAGATCGAAGCTTTCAATATGGAACTTGGACGTAGTCTGAAGTTCTTGATGTCAAAGCATTCGAACCTCTCCTACCTGTTAACTTCTTGCATGTGATCAGGAAGGCCTTCTTCTAACCACCCTAGATACGACAAAAGAGGGTTAGTGAGATTTAAGCCATCGTCACAAGTTTTGGCTTTAGAGCAACACAAGGCGGTGTGCTCTCTTAAGCCTTCCGTTGTGGCCTAAGAATGGAAACCCGTTTTGTCCTTGGGCCAGGAGCTTGGAAGCAAGGATGGCACAAGTTAGTGGGGCAGGAGCCAGAGAGAGTCCTGTGCCCTGTCGGGTCTCTCAAGTTTTATCTACATAAAACTCAAGAAAGTCGAAGTCATTCCGGCGGGCAATCTGCAGTGTTCCGAAAAAGACCAGACTTGCCCATATCGAAGAACACCCTGGCTTTAGTGTTAAGGAGTTCTTTCAAAAATGCTCCTTCATTGTGTTTGCACAAAGATTTGAAATCTTTTTATCTGAATGCTCACGAGGTGAGGGCGCGGCCTCGAAGCATTTCAACAGAGCATGGCACTCAGCAACATCCTGAGTACCATGTTTTAGCGAAGCAACTCTGTTTTCACTTCACACTCCCTGAGATGTGAAGATGGCATATGAGATCTGCTGCTCGCTAGGGCCATAACGTGTCTGCAGACACAATCTTGGGGGCAAGAAGTACCACTCGTCCTATCCTGTAGAAATGGTTAGGAAGAGCTCTTAATTTAGTTGTTGAGTCGCCGACAACGGCGACTTCTTAACTCTTAAGCCTTAGTTAACACACCTTAACTTTGGCTAGGTTGGTCAGGTGGTGATATATATATTTTATATATATATTTATTTTACTTCTTAGCCCTCATGGTATGGTCAATATGGTCTAGTCACATTGTGGTCACGCCCCGTTGACAGATCATCTGGAGTGCACCAGCTTTATAGGTCTCTACCTCGCTGGCAACTCTAGTAAAGCAGAAGCAGTCTTGGGTGACAGTAATCATGAAGTCAGCTATGCTAACAGGTGGAACCAAGATGTAAATCATCTGCAGGCATTTGGTTTCCCCAAAATCCATCTATTCTGTCCCTTCCCCACCTCCAAAGGTGGGATTCAGCTATATATATAGCTGACAGGTAAGTTTCATGAACAAAATGACATTGTTATGATACAATAAAGTTTGTTCATACTTACCTGGCAGATATATATAATCAAGTACCCGTCCACCTCCCCTCAGGGGACAGTGGAAATTAAAATTATGAATAGAAAATGGGAATGGTTCCTGATACCCGCCTCCCAGCGGCGGGAATGGGTACTAACCACCTGGCTGACCACTGCGTGTCGGAAGTTTTTAAAATTCTGTCGGACTTCAGAAATACAGCTATTATATATCTGCCAGGTAAGTATGAACAAACTTTATTGTATCATAACAATATCATTTTTTTACAAATAGACTTCTTTTTTTTTTCTCCCTCTACCTTTTTAAAAACAAACTCATATTACCTTTTTAAAAACAAACTTGGATCACCTTTTATACAGAAATTATTTTTAATACGTATATAAAAACAAACTTTCCAAATCATACCCTTTCTTTTCTTTACCTCTTTAAAAACAAACCACTTCTTCATCTTCAGCTTTTCCCATCCTTATATGGGGTTGCTGTTTATTAGTCTTCTCCACCCTCTGCGATCATGCACCACTACCTCACTCTCGTTCCTCTCCCACATGTCCCGTTTAACTGTATCTCTCCATCTCAGTTTTGGTCCACCTCTCCTCCTTGTCTTGGGCACTTCCATGTTCATGGTTCTTTTACATACAGAATCCTCCTCCTCCTCCTCTCATGACATGCCCAAACCATTGCAGTCATCTCTGCAGCTTCTTTGATACTTCTGTAACTTTCACCGTCCCTCTTATGAAGTCATTTCCTATCCTGTCTCTCCTTGTCACTCTACATATCCAACGTAACATTCTCATTTCTGCCACTTCCATCCTTCTCTCCTGTGCCTTCTTGAAGGGCCATGTTTCACAACTGTACATCAACACAGGTTTGACGATGCTCTTGTATATTTTCCCCTTCAGCTTTACATTAAATCTTTTGTCACATAGCACACCTGATCTTTTCCTCCTCCAGTTGCACCAAGCTGATTGTATTCTGTGGTTCACTTCCTCCTCTATCCCTCCACAATCAGTGACACACAACCCAAGGTACTTGAAGGATATAGTAGCTCTTTTTACTTCTTCCTGTTCTAAGTTGATGCTTCCCCCTTGGTCTCCTCCATTCGCCCACATATATTCAGTTTTAGTTCTGCTTATCTTTATGTCTCTGTCCTCCAGGCACACTTCTCCACAACTCCAATTTCCTGTACGAGTCACTATCACATCCATTACCATATCAAAAGTATAGGGACTCAGGGCAGAGCCTTGGTGGAGTCCAACTTTCACCTCAAACTTCTCTGTTGTTCCCACTGAGCTTCTTACCTTTGTTTTTGCTTCTCTAAAAACAAACCACTACAGGTGGAAATGATATTTTGAAAAGTTATAACGATTAATCTTTCTCATTTATCTCCAATGTTATTTCTCTATCCTTATAATACTTTTTTAAGTTTTGTTTTCTTAGAAATTGCATCAGTTTTTATAAATAACCAGCTGACCAACCTGGTGCTGCCCGGGAAAACTGAATGATAACCTATAAACTGTCCCTTTCTCTCTGTTAAGATAATTGCTTTAGTTTTATTACCTAGCACCACCCCCCTCCCTTCCAACCGGGGACTGAACTTGGATTTACAGGGCATCGGGAGTGTTACAATTCATCATAGCAACCTTGAAAACTATGGATTAGACACTAATATTTGTCATTTTCAGTTATTTGTATTTTTCACACTCCCCCTTAGTACAATTATGTCTTACCTCCACAATATTTTCCGTATTTTAAGTCATATTTATACCAAGTTTGGTTGAAATTGCTCGCAGTTCAAAGAATATGTGGCACATACACACATACATACATCCATTTTTATATACGTACATATATAGATAGATTTAATACCGTCGTGTTCTTTGACATAATAACAATGAGATAGCTTTTAGGTAATATATTATTATTATTAATTCTCTGTCCCAAGTTAAAAACGGCCTGCTATACCTACATATTATAATAAATTCACATTAACTGTGCATCTGATGTCTAGGCCAGTCCCTAATGACGCTCCTGATTGGCTGTTGATAAGCCAGTCACGGCTGGAAACTCCCAGTCTCTAGAGAGAGTTCACATAGGTAGGATGTATGTTCCACTTCTCCTGAGGGATACTTTTAAAAGATATATCCCTCAGGAGAGGTGGAACTTACATCCTGCCTTTATGAACTCTTTCGAGAGACAGAGTTTCCAGCTCTGTGATTGGCTTATCAACAGCCAATCAGGAGTGTTGTAAGGGACTGGCCTAGACATCAGATGCACAATTGATGTGAATCTGCCATATATTTTCCAGCCATCTCAGTCTTTGAGATCTGTCTATTTTCTGGCTTCTTGCCACTAACTTTCTTTTTATGATCTTCCTGCTGCCACATTCTGGCTATGAATCTTCCCATGCCTTTTTAAAGTCTCCTCCATTTTCCTTGGCATTCCAAGTTTTAAGTAACAATCACAAGTCTTTGCGCTCTACTGTTGGGACATTTGTATTTACTAGTAGTCTTGCCAGCTCTCTCCATTTAATTCATGCTCTACTTATTTATATTTTTAATGCTCTTTTAACTCAACCTTGACAGTCCAGTATGTCCCACCCAAGGTAACAGAAGTACTCTACATTTTTGGAGACATTCTTATATGTGACATGGTTCTCTACTTCCCTCCCCTCCTCATTGCTCTTGTAATAAATTTTGGGCAATGAAAATCTCTTCTCTGTATCTGTTTTGTAATCCTGAGTATTTTGTGACACTTGTCTGAAACATTAGATAATATCAATACTGTACAGTATTTACATTTTTTTTTATATATTTCCCCTTCATGGGGTTATGTCTAATGGGTTCTCGCCACTTTCTTAGCCAGGTTTTTGTCTTGAATTCTTATCTGACCAAAGATTTACTAATGGGCTTTCTTAGTAGGTAACATCCAATCAATTCTGTCATGGGGGAAATGAAATATTGCAGTTATGTTGTCTCTAAGAATTTATTACAATAAAAAAATTAATGCTTTATTGATTCTTTGTTTATAAGATGACTGGAGTAGCAAGAACCGACCAGCTAGTGGAAGCTCTGAAGAGATATCCAACAAGAATGGAGTACATACCAAAGATTTTATACAAGATTTTCATGATGACGACGCACTCGGAGACTCCAACGCCTGGCATAATAAAGGTCTGTGAATTTTAATAATTTAGTTATTAGTTATATTATTTTATTGCAACTGTATTGAATCTATTATTTTTATTCACAGTGTCTGGTTAAACTAGTAATTGATGGTGCATATTAGTGTATGTGTAGTACTAAAAAAATTGCCATTAATGTAATACTAGAGAATTATGCAACAAATCCAAAATGAGAAACTGTAGTGTTATTATAATATTTACCCCTCTGAGAATGAATCTACACCCTTTAATGCATTTTTACTTAGCCGCCACCGCTCATGTTTCTCTGTATGTAGAGAGTTCAATGTAATATTAAAGTAACTGGACAAAACATTTTATCTTCAAACAGTTTACCCAGTTACATAGTAAGAAGTTGCATTTTTTAATACATAAAACAGAATAGTTGTATGTCATTTTGTTTTAGAAGATCCAGTGCTTCAAGACAGCTATATTCAAGTCATGATTTTTTTTTCTTTCTTTTTTTTTTTTTAAAGAAACCTGGTTAGTCAAACATTTGATAACAGTATATAGCTTCTGACTGTAGCTTCCTATAGGGTTTGCCTTTTTATATGGTACCTTTTGGGCAATGCTGCAGAATATATGTGAGTAAAGGTGAATGGAAGTGTTCCTTCAACCCACAAGTACATCGCTTTATGATACTATTTTTCCATTCCTTATCATCCATTCCTACCTAGTACATATCTGCCCAATATCTTTTAATCCTCAGTCATGTTCTCTCTCTTCCATGAAACTTTCCAGCCTCCCCTAACAATTGTGTCAGTGCAGCCGCAAGGTTTTCCTCCTGTTCTACCTTGAAAACCTTTTTACTCTCAATTATCTGTCAGCGATTGAACGACCACACAGGTCCCAGCACTTGGCCTTTGGCCTAAATTTTATATTTCATTTAGGATCTTTATCTTGCTTTAGTATTGACTGTTCTCTTAAGAGCAAATCCTTCAGACAAGGCCAGTTCAAGTCTAGAATTGTGGTTCACTAATCTCAATGATTTGCTGTGTGGTAATTAATAATAAAGATATTGCAATGAGAATTAAGACTTTAAAGTCATTGGCAAATGAAACTATTTAATGCTACAGTGTTCCCCCGTATTCACAGGGGACTGGTACCAGACCCCCCTTCCCTCCCCCACAAATAGCTTGAACCCAT
>NC_087214.1:33052177-33075918 GCF_015104395.2 Macrobrachium nipponense | reverse complement strand
GCTGACATACTAATTCGTAAAAGATAAGAACTACAACAATACCAATCCCTGGGTATATTTATGAGCAAATAAATAAAAAGATATGGAAGAAAGACAAGCATGACATTACCCCTTGAAGTCCAGAACACCTCTAACCTCATGAGACAGCCATTTGGTAAAGGGACCTGAGAGTTCAGTCGCCAAGAGTCATTCATAGGCCACTGAAGTAATGGAAGCTCTCTGCTGCTCGATCTAGCCAAATCGTATGGTGCGTGATATTGCTGTTCGCCAGGAGTGAATCCGTCCACCTCTCAAAACCTGTTATCGCTACTCATACGATGGTATCCGTCCATTAAGTTTTAATGTTACTTAAATATATGAAATGTACTATTATTGTTAAAGGTTAGTGATTGATGTAAAAGATAATAAAAAGATAGTACTGAATATGGGTAATTTGATTCCTTTTGTTGAAATGATTTCACCTGAAAATTTTGTCTTTAGTTTATTTACACTGACAGTTTTGTGTCGTTTAGCTTATTGTCTTAATGTTATTCAACTTTGCTCTCTTCCACTCAGCTGCCAAACCTTTTTTCATTTTGTATGGATGCATTTCTCAATCCCATGAGTTTAAATTGGTATTAACATGCTACTGTGATATGTTAACAACCTATTGTAGGAATTGCTCGAAGCATTTTTTTCAAATGAATTTTGGACCAATGTTGAGTGTAAAGAATTTAGGAGCATAAGACTACAGGGAATTGTTAAGAAAAGGCAGAAAGTATTGAAGATGGATGCCTAAGGGACACTCCAAATGTATTGGTAGTCGACCCATTGTACACGAGAGTCTAGGAGCATGACTCATTAATATGAGTAAACTATTAAACCTATATAGATTATAATTATAATAATAGGTATAGTTTCAAGTTTGATTTTTTTTCTTCTTGTTTCAGGGTCCTACGCTAAAAGTTTGCAGTTCCCTTTCCTGAGGAAGTCTGAGGATGTTGGACAAACTCACTCAAGTATGGCATTCCTATAAGTATCGATTTGTTCCATGGCTTGCCTTCAACCTTAAGGAAAGGTAAGTTGGATTTAAAGCTTGAATTTGTTTTACGTAAACTTTCTGTAATGTGCAATAACTAGTAACAAGGCACTAACACTAGGAGTAATATTTATGTCGGATAATTTAGCAGTATAACAATGCACGTAATATTATGGTATAGTAATCCCTTATAGTTTGAGCAGTTGTAGGTGTGAGATAGTACTGCATGTTTTTACACCAGCACAGAACATACCAGTAGTTTTGCTTACCTAAGTCTTGTCATCCATTAGAAAAATGCACATAATTAGTTGACACGAAGGAATCCTTAGGCCATAACTGTTAATGTATGGATGTATGTTCTCGTATTTCAAGAGTGACTTTTTGTATTCCTTCCAGTTTGTTGTTGTTACTGATTTACATTCAGTTTGATAACTATGACTACTGTGCGTACTGGTATGATTCTTTTTAGGTTGTGTGATTATGCATACAATAGCTACTTTTGCTGTGAGAAATTTGTGAAGCAATGCTGTGTGATGTGACCTAGTTGATTTGTAATGATTCCTTTGTTGAAATAATTTTCAAAAATATTGAAAAATATATTGATAAAAAAGATGAGTCATGATTTTTGTACAGAGAAATATTCTCTTCTTGCAGACACTCCATCGTTGTCCATGTACTCTTTCTGTCATTGATGGAAAATCTCTTGACTTCTGCAGAGGGCTATCCTTCACATTTTTATTTCTGAGCTTTCAAGAATTTTCTCCCAATTGTTAATACTGTGCAAATAAGTGTTGTTTAACTGTGTAAGGTGTTACAGAACAGATAAAAATGCCACCATTTCAGCAGATAACCTCTCTTAGTATTCTCTGTACGGATTGGGTTTGGCGATGGCTTTATTACTGCCTGAACCATGAAGCAGCCCCACAGAATCGTTTAAAGCAAAGGCAATATGTCGTTGAGACCTTGAATCCAAATGTTCGTCAACAGCTGCTCAACCATGTATGTAAGGCTCACATGTACCAAGTCCCATGTAGTAGCAAAGTGCTTCCTCCTTGGAGGATGTTTTAGGAGACAAGAGTACCCAGTGCCTTGATGTAACACAAACTGGTGAATATTATGTGGACGAAATTTTCCAGCTGTATCGGACCCTCACCTTTGGTCTTATTCTGAATCTCACAAAGCTGGGAATCGTTTGTAACGTCAGGGGTCGTAGTGATAGGAGACACATCCCAGATATAAACCTGACATTTTATCGTGTGTTCAATCAGATGCATCACTTACGTTGGCTGACACTGAGAGGCCTCGCCGACTTAACGATTATGGGCATCCTGGGTAACAATTGTCTGCATTTGGAGTACCTGGATATTTCACACTCATCTTATGTGACTGATGACGGCATAGCAAGGCTGATACTGAGGGACCCTGCTGTCATAAATGGCCGCACAGCAGAGCAGATCTCACGCATGGACTTGGATACGACAGAGCTGTGTAATTCTCTGAGCTATTTATGCATATCTGGCACTGCAACGAGCATGATGGGAGCCGTTATTGTTACGAAATTCTTGCCAAAGCTGAGATCACTGGGTAGCCAGATAGATTGTGGATCTATAAGTTATGTCATAGAACTTCTCCAGCCTGATGACGATATCAGAAAGTTCCAGTTTAATGAGCTGAGTGAGTTTCTCATGACAGCTGAGTGGGCATCACTGTTGAGTGAAACTTGTCCTAATGTATCTAAATTTACAACCCGTTTGAGTAGCATGTACGTCCTTCATTTACTTCATCCCCTCCAGTCACTCACTATTGAAGATGTTAGGGGTGAGCCTTGGGACATTTATGATTACCTGCAGATTAGAGGGAGCACTTTGAAGGAGCTCATTCTGACAGACAACATCAACAGTCCGCTTGATTTATCGTGGATAATGGAACTCACTCCTAATCTGGAGAAATTCCAGAGCAACATTATGATTTCAGAAGGTTATGAAATTCCTGAATGGAAGATGCTGAGAGTGGCATCTGTCACTGTCAGTTCATCAAAGGTATTGCTTTCTTTGCTAACTCACGCACTGGCCCTTAAAGAATTGAGCATTGTATTTTCCCCTCTGCCATACAGCGAAACCGCGGACTGCTTGAATGACGACCTCTTTATTTACATTGCTCTCTCAGATGGACTTAAACATCTTGAGAAACTGAAGATCAAGGAATGTTCCCTGAGCAGCAGAGGAATTGACTGCCTTCTCATCCACTGCCCTGAACTGTGGTACTTTGCTTATCTCGTATTTTGGCACAATATCTCTCACGATGATATTGAGAGGTACAAGTCAGAGGCTGCCAAAAATAACTGGAGATTGAAATTTGTAATGCGAGAGGACTGGGAATGAGATGTAATGGAAAACTGAAACTGACTTATTTTCTCATATTCTGTTAATGAAGAAAGTTCATGGAAAATATTAGTGGCAGTCTTTTATATTCCTCAGAAAAATAAAAAATGTCTGTTAGTTAGACTGCCATTGCTTCAAGTGAACCATAGTTGTTGATGGATTTGTTCAACAAATTCTTGTCACAAATAATAGTAACTTCTGCTCTGTGATTTTTGGTGCTACTTTAGATTTATAAAATGACTGTATTGTATTTTTTGTAATTAGTACAGTGTGCAGAATTTTTGATCATGTAATAAAAAGGCAGCTAGAATAATCACAGTTTTTCCATAGATTTCTGCAAGAATCAAACTGTAATTTATTTTGAAAGTGTAGGTATTAGTGTTTAGAAGAAAGTTAGATTATTATACAAGAGCCCATAACTGGTGACTTTAGGTTGAGAGGTATTGTTTAGAAATTAAAATGACTTGTTTACTGATAAAAAACTAATGTAAAACTACAAGATGACATGACTGACTGTGAGATTGATAAGCCTTGAAATGGATACGTTTCTTAGAAATTTTTACATCTTGTGGCCATCATATTTTATTAGACATGGTTATTTGAAGAATACAGTGTATTCCTCACTATTCAAATACTACTTTTAATATAGCACAGTATACTCTCAGTTATCTCTGATAATTAATAATGTAGCCCCTCTGCAGGATTTTAAAAATACAGGGCAGCAGTCCTTGGTTCTCAGTGGGGTGATGATATTGAAAGCCGCCATTAACCGAAACTCGGCCATGATAACCAGTTAATGGTGCCATAATTCTATTATCGGCACCTTATGGCACCGTTAACCAAAACTCAGCCTGTTATGGTACCATAAATCGTCAATTTTATGGCACCAGACAACTGCCATAAAACTGGATCGCCATTAACCGAGACTGCCGATAACTGGGGACTGCCTGTACAGTTAATCCTGACTCCCCCATCCAAGTTCATACTTAAAGATAATTCAATGTAAAGTCCTGCTGTGGTCTTCTGTATACAGTACATTTGGAGAACCATAATTGAGTTAGGAAATGAGACATAACAAAAATATTTAAAATGATATGAGAGGGAGAGAGAATTTTTATAACCTTATCCCCTAACTGCAACCCCTTTCATTCCTTTTACTAATACCTCCGTTCATATTCTTTCTTAGCAATTGTTTCAACATTATTTTCAGCGCTGAATGAACTCGTAAGTCCCAGCGCTTGGCCTGTGGCCTGACTTTAATATTCCAATTATATTCTTTGATCCAATGCTTCCATGCCATAAACAATAGAGAAACAGTCATTTTCAGTCTTCTCAGTTTTGCTGGTGTATTAAGTTTTATTGGTAATATCATTCCTTTGTGGTTTTCAATCTTTTTCTGTGTTAATTGTCTTTGGTAATTGTACCCTTTGCCTTTTGGTTTGATATTAATCTCTCTCTCTCTCTCTCTCTCTCTCTCTCTCTCTCTCTCTCTCTCTCTCTCTCTCTCTCTCTCTCTCTCTCTCTCTCTCTGTTGCTACCAGTTTGGCTTGACTGAATGGAGTGGCTTGCACTCTCTCTCTCTCTTATGGCTCCCCTTATTTTCTTTATACCACTTTCATTCATTCTTTTGAGCAGTAGGAAAGTGGGGAACAAAGTAAAAGAAGTAAAGTAATGTTGGTAAATCTTTGCTTTGCGGATAGATGCCATTTTTATGATAAGACTTTTACTTTTTTTTTCGTAATTGGATTGGTTACTAAGTGACAAGTTACCAGTGCTTATATTGGGCAAAGTTTAGGGAAGTTTATGTACTGATGCCATCACCAGAGTGGTTGTGGTGCTTAAAGCTACCCTGGTTACTCTGCCACTAACCAGTGTAGTAACCAGCTTGAAAAACTAATGCCTGAAGTACTTTTGCTCGTAGATTGTTTCCTGAATTAATTATCAGTTGTTTACCTATATGTAAGTAGGTAGTAAAACAAATGACCTACCTGGAAAAGGATGCTTTTAATGTCTGCTTTTAGCTGTAATTCCCCTTTTTTAACATTTTCAGTTCTGAAAAGCTGTTGTGTACTAGTTGCTTTACATGGTAACGAGACGTTATAGGCAAGGTTATGGCAGTTTCTGTTAGATACTGACATAGCAAGGTTATGATTTTTGTTTAAGACTGCTGACAAAGCATGTTTATGAGTTTCTGTTAAATACTGACATAGTAGCAGGGTTAAGTTTCTGTTAAAATTCTGTACTAACATAACAAGGTTATGTTTTTCTGTTAAATACTGATGTAGCCAGGTTATGGCAGTTTCCGTTAATGCTGACATTTCCTTTGCTATGTAATTTTTATTACTTATGCATATTATTTTAACACTAGTCTCTTGTAGAGGTGTGCCAAGGTATTTGTTTTTAAAATGAAGACTGTAAATTGAATGAAGGCATGTTTGAGAAGTTGGCAGGAGGAGACCAAAGGAAACGGATGAATAATCCTAAACACAGGCTAAAACTGGTGAAATTTCACACCTATACCACCTAATGTTTGATAGTTTGGACCACATTGCAAAAAACAGCAATTTTGTCTGCAGGTCAAAGTTTTGGGCTCTTGTGAAAGTGGAAAATTGTAATTGTTTGAAATTTGATCATTTAGTGGATATGTTTTGCTGTGTGACCATTTTTGTATTATTTACTGGAGTATTTCATTCCTGTGGTAGTGGTTTGGAGTAATTGTAAAACACACTCTTCTTGTTTAATTCATATTAGAAATGACAACCAGAATTGCTGTGATACCAAAGTAGAATTTATGACCACTTTTCTCAATTTTGTATATTTCATATAGTAGTACCTTTTCCTCAAGGAGTGTCTATAGAATTTATTCGTCTTTGAATGTATTCTAGTCAGTTTTGCTAGTCACTGATGTCACGTTTTGATTAAAATTTCTCTGTACTTTTAACTTTTATGAGGAACCTCCCATGCAGATTTACAAATGGGGCACTAAGATGACTAAGAACAAAATGGAAGAGGTAACCCAGCTCAGGCCGTGGGTGAATCATAGGCCTACCCAATAGACTCTTGTTTTCTGTGTAAGTCGGAGACAGCCGCACCTTGTGCTGGTTCGTTAGTGTAGGGAAGCACAGTTACTGGAAGATGAGCTGAAACAGGAGAATTTTAGAGGATTCAAATGATTACAGGCAGTCCCCGGTTAATAGCTGGGGTTCCATTCCCTGCCCGATGTTGCTAACCGAAAATCACCACTAACTGGAAATCAGAGATAACAGCACTAAAAAACTGCTTAACGGTGCTGTTAACTGGAGATCGGCGCAGAAAATCCAGTTAACAGTGTCCGTTAGACAAGCACCATAAAGCGGATAGTTGTTAACTGATGCTGCTGTTAACCAGGGCTGTCTGTATTTACCATGGGGATTTACTAGTTATCAGGGTGAACACAACAGCTGATGACAGCCAGACTTAGTTACTGTGATCATGTTGACTTGAAAGCTTTTATGGATTTCTAAGAAAAGTGGGTTTTTCTTTTAGAAAAATTGCTGGTTTCCAAGAAGTCAGGTGCACTGTCAAGTTTACGGAGGCTTCATTGTTTACCTACAATGAACAAACATAGTTTACTTTTCCCTAAATACCCTTGTAGGTGCAATTATCATAATACTGCTTACATAGTTACGTGAAACAAACGGTGGCAGCCAATGCTGAGTAAAGTATGCCTCCAACAAAGGAAGTCTTTCATCCACCCAGCCAGATCATTTCACTTCCAGCCAGTTTCATTGCACCATGATATGGTATGTTTTATTATATATCTTACCTCGTACTGATTGTAATTCTTCTATTCTTGTATGGATTTACTGCTGACAGTGTCCCCAATTTAGTGCACCGTAGGCAATGCTAATGGGTCTTTGCAATGTCCGTTTGATTTTCTGCTTTATTGTTCTGTACCCTTTACTTTTTGGGTGTCTTTCCATCTAGTATTCCAATTTTTGACCCTGTATATCTCCCATTTTTACCAATTTGTACAGAAAGTCTGTATTGGGCTGTATTATTATATTAATCACCATAGTTTTTAGGGGTCCTTATGAATTATGTACTACTATGTATTTATGTGATTTTGTAGTTTCTCCTATTTGTAAAGTGCTTGCTTTTGTTTGAGTGCATTGCAGCTAATGTCGCTTATATTCAACATACATTTTGACCTTGTCTGCATATTAACTGTACTTGGTGTGTGTGTGTGTGTGTGTGTGGTGTGGGGGGGGGGGGTTATGTGTTTTAGTTTTGGGGTGTTGTTATGAGGTGAAAACAGTATTGTAATTTATTTTTGCAGGGGTTTTATTTTTATTCTTGGCAGATGCAAATGCAGTTTTAATGTTACTTGTTCAGAGGAAACTTGGGAATGCTTATAAGTAATAAGTAATTTACAAAATTTTCAGGAAAAGTAAAGTAATGAAGTACCCCTGAGCTGCATATCTGCCATGGTACTAGAAAAACCTCATAGATAAATTCACCATATGCTTTGTTCATCTGGAAGTGTGTGGACCACATTCTGAGGGAAATTTGTTTATAGCTTGAAGGCTGAACAAATAAACTTGAAAATACAGTGTTCCCCCCGTATTCGCGGGGGATGCGTACCAGACCCCCCCGTGAATAGTTAGAATCCGCGAATGTCTGGAACCCCTTTAAAAGCGCTAAAAACAGCCTATTTCGTTAGTTAAAACTTGAGAAAAACCACTAAAAATGTTCATACTTGGTTTTTTTAATAGTTTTATCACAAAAAGTGCATTTTATGATGAAATTGATCACAAAAACCAGGAATTTGTGGATATTTCTCATAGAAAAATACAGCGAATGCGCGAATTTCCTGCGAATAATGCAGGGAAACGTTCCCGAGAGAAATCCGCGAATGTGTGAGTCCGCGAATCCGGAGAACGCGAATACGGGGGGTCCACTGTATAGTAAATAGAGGGGAACCTATGCCAGTTAGGATTAGAGTCTGGGTCAGTCATTCTGAGCTTGGAGAGGTCAAGTTAGAGTCATGCAGCCTGTACTCTTAATGGAGAGAGCTTGCTGTTTTGACCAGACCAACTTAGGCAACCCAAGTGGGTTATGTTCTTTGATATAGGAAAGCATAAAAGTCTTCCATACCTAGATGACACAGGGTGGAGGGTTCAGTTCGTCCAGCAGCACGAGATCGTGGCGAGACACAAGATGTCGTAGGTCAGATGAGGTGCTAACTGTGCTATTCAGGTCTTGGCTAACATTGGTAGATGTTCGGGCATGAATAGGAAAAAAGGCCTGAATTTATGATGGGCCTCAGTCTGGGGAAGTGAGTTTATTTTCTAGCCTCTGGAATGCCACATCTCTCAATTTTTAGTTTCTTTGTGATAGACACAATCTTCTCAATGCATTCCAGCTGTGACTCTTAGCACTTCAAAGTAGTTGCTGGGAATTTTTTCAAATGATTTCAGAATTACTAACAGTACAAACAAAAATAGTTTCTGTAATTTTAATCCTTGACAATACATATTTTAGAAACGAATGTTTTTTCATGTATTTTTAAGTTTTTAATTTGTATGTTCAAAGAAATATAATGTCTCAATTTGAAGATCAGTGTAGTACTGTTTTGTCTAAAATGTGTTGGTAGGTGTTAATGGGGTGAAGTTATTAATATGCAGTAGTATATGTTGCTCATAACTTTTACAAACATTCAATAACAGGACTGTTCGTAGTGTAACTGCAGACAATATGGACAAGATCATTTCAGATGACTGTCTTTTAGACCAGCTGACGTCCTTAACAGCTGCTCTCCGAGGAACTCTGTTTCATGTTGTGGTGGAAACTTCTCCAAAGCAGCGTCAGAGCGCACATCAGAAAGCTTTGAAGGTTTGTCATCCTTTTACATTCTCTTATGAATATGCAGGTATAGAAGTTGTATGGTAAAAACTGGTAGAAATGTCCAGAAAATCCTGGGAAAAGGCATGGATTATGACCTAGACTAGGTAGGAATTAAAATGAAGTGTTTAAAACAGAGGGCTGTGATGAGAATTCATTTCATGTCTAACCTTGTCAAGGGAAAATCTAACGTAGGAAAGGTTGACAGTTACGACAATGATTTCTCTCTCTACATTCTGCTGCACTTCTGGAACTGACTGAGCCAACTTGGGTCTGTTTATATGTATGACCTCTGACATTTCTTGCAAGTATAATTAAGAAAGGGTCAATAATGTACTTTGTAGTACATAAAATCAGAACGATAATGCATAATTAAAAGAAACCTTTATTCTTAAAATGAGGAATGAATATGTAAGTACTATCAGTTTTGAAAGCCAAATGTACTGGAAATGAATTATGGTAGGTTCCTTTCCCTTGATAATATTTTTCCTGTTGTTCAGGAAAATAACCCACTTAAGTCAGATTATCTGTTCTCAGTAGTAACAATAATGCACACACTATTGACATTAACAATCATTCCCCAGTTTGGTTAGCAGAAATGTTTAATGTTATTTTCCAAAATTAACACAGTCTAACAGAACAAGCGTGATAGGCTTTGAACATGGAACCAAACCTAAAGAAAATGTAATGCACATATGGTTAAGAGAGAGAGAGAGAGAGAGAACAAATACAGAGAAGGTAATAAATGGACAACAGTATAACATGTACTCCATCCATTTTTAGTTTGTGTTAAGTGTAAGAGAACAGAGATGAAGTACAGATGGGGGACTCTTTAAGTAAGACTTGGTAGCAGTTGTATCTTAAACTCAGTAAGGTGCAGGAGACAGCTAACTTTGTTTGACTAATATTCTGCCCTTCCAAACTAGCGCTGCATGATAAGTAACCCTGAAAGCGCTTGAATATTAGATAAATCAAAATAAAGCCTTCTACAACAGCATGTCTTTCAGAAATGCATTGACACGGCCTTGGAATTTGTTATTAGCCTCTTGTGATTTCACATTCTTCACTTTTGACTTTCATAAATTACATTTTACAATTTACCAATTTTCAACTCTTTGAGTCAGCCTAGAGAAATTATAAAAATTTCACACATTCATCTGGTCAAACTCCAATACATACAGTGGTAGATTTACTGAAATAGGTATTTTTACACTTTAGGTAAAATAATGATGAATTGTTATACTTTGTTATTTCACAGATAATGGAAGAAGTCATGGGATTCCATGTGATCCGTGCTCCAAGCGTTGTTGGAGGTACTGGTGTGATAGTAGTGGGGCCAAATGATATTCAGGATTCCATGAGCACTGTTGTGAAAAAGGGACAAGTTGTTGGGCTATATCCAGGAGTTATCTATCTTCCAGTACAACCTATTTTCTTCCAGAGCATCGGTAATCCTTTCATCTTTCGCTGTGCTGATGGTATCTTGATAGATGGTCATGATAAGAGGATTTCAAAGTCACTTTTCAGGTTAGTTTTATGAGCAAATTTTGTTTTAGGTAATATAGCAGAGAATTCATTTTGTTTATTTATTTTGACTATGATGTATATTTATTTGAAGAAGACTTTAGTATATATTTTTACTTGCATAGAGATTGGTGGTTAATTAAAGCTACAGGATCTAACAGGTCATTACCTATTATGTACCAGATCTCTGTTGCTTGTAGGAAAAAATCATAGGAAGTTTGTTTGCATGGATTAAAGATAGACAGCACTCAGTTAGCTACCATCTTTAGTTATAAAATAAGTGGTTTGTAAATTTTTATAGTATTATGTTGGAATTGTCATGAAAGATTTTATTTTGTCATCTTTTAGATGTTTTCCTTTGTTTTCAGTTGGTCATATTTCTCCCTTGTGATATGAATATTTTACTAAGTGAAAATCTTTTGTTGAGGTACTATTCTGTCATTGATTCACATACTACTACGTATTCAGTCTCACCTCGATCTCACTCTCTTAGGTCCTGTGTTAACCGTGACCGGGTTGGAAGCTTTCCAATTGCCGACACTTCTTGGCTGACAGAATATCCTTTGAATCCTCTTAACGTCGGCCAATACGTTAATAATCAAAGTAAAGGTAAGTTTTGTATCTCGACTTTTTGTGCAAATTTCCATCTCACCAAGTTGTCTTCTTTGTCTTATTCTGTGAACATCTTAGACTTCATCAGGTTATGAATCCTGCTACTTCTCTCTGGTTGCCTTCTTCCATTCTCATCACAGGCCCAAACTACCTGTCTTTATCAATTTTAAAGTTGCTGGACTTCATAGCATCTTAAACATTTTCACATTAGTGAATTAATTTTTAGGATCTGATGTGAAATGTTTCATTGTATGTGTGAACTGTCATCAGATCCCTGTAGAGGGGTAGTGCCGGCATTGCACCTCAGGCAGTACACTGTAGGATTACTAAGGTTCTTTGCAGCATCCCTTGAGCCCCTAACTGCAACCCCTTTCATTCCTTTTACTGTACCTCCATTCATCTTCTCTTTCTTCTATCTTATTCTCCACCCTCTCTTTAATTAGTTGTTTCATAGTGCAACTGTGAGGTCTTCCTCCTGTTCACCTTTCAAACCTCTTTCTTTACTCTCAATTCCCTTCCAGCACTGAGTGACCTGGGTCCTAAATTTTATATTCCAATTCTGGCTGCCATCAGATCTAAGTATTCATGTGTCCTTCTTTACATGAGATCTTACCGCTCTTCATCGTGCTACTTCCTTTCTGATCAGTGTGTTGTTTAGGACACCACCACATCTCTCATCAGCTCATTTGTAATATGCTCTTTCCTATGTTCTACTGCCAATTTCAATTACTATTGATGTTTGGGAACAGCTTGGTATCTTTAGGTAACTTTCAGTTGCTTACCTTTCCCTTGTATAAATGAAAAGTTGATTTGGTCATATACGTAATGGAATGGAATATAAAATTTAGGCCTAAGGCCAAGTGCTGGGACCTACGTGAAAGGGAAATTGAGAGTGAAATGTTTTTAAAGGTTTAATGGGAGTAAAACGTTTTGCAGTTACGCTATGTGAAAATTGTTAGGAGAGGGTGGAAAGTAAGATGGAAGAAAGAGAATTGAATGAGGTATGGTAAAATGAAAATGAATGAAAGGGGTTGCAACTAGGGGACAAAAGGGATGCTGCGAAGAACCTTATTTAAAGCCTACAATCACTGCATTAGGTGCACCGACACTATTACCGTCTTACGGGGATCGGACATGTAACATATAACAATGGCAGTTCCTTCATGTGGAAGCTATTCCCAAATTAATGATCAAGTCTTGTACCTCAGCAAGATTTATTAGTCAGGTATGAAGGAAGCACAATTTATTAGTCGGTATGAAGTAAATTTTTTTTTATTATACTGTAATGATATGCAGTTCTGCTGTGTTCTTCAACCTTTTATAATTTGCAAGTTTGTTTACTTTAGTAATTAGTTTACCAGTTCAGAAATCACTATTCCAGGTTACCCAAGTAATGTGGCTTACCAAGAGTTGACCATAGACGGAAGACACATCCACCTGCAGGAACGATGCTTTATCCCCAAACTTGTGGTATTCTCCCCCAGCCCCCCAAGGAATCCAGAGTGTGACATTCCACTACGTGTTGTCGCTTTGATTGCTACCAGAGATATCAAGTGTGGGGAAGAGCTCTTTTCAGATTATTTCACTATAATTAAGTAGCGTTATTATCCAAAATTAAGCGGCTGGAAGGAAACCAATCTCATAAGAAAATATGAAACAAGAAGGCAGTGCCAAACTATGCTACGCTGTTTATTATAATTCTCAAGAAACAGTGTTTCAAATGTCTCTAGGTTTTCATCAGTTGCTTCCCTGGATAGAAAAGTATGTATCATTAGAGAATTGAGAAATGACTCGCATTCTTTTCTTGAAGTGCCCTGGTGCTTAGTGAGGTATATACTTCAGCATGATTAGATAAATAATGTAATAGTATTGTATTTAACTTGTTCTTTCAGCAAGTTTAGCTGCCTCTGCTATGGTCCATATTTGACACATTCATAATTAGCAGGTAATTTTTCAAGTGTTCTGCTTAGTCTTTCAAGTGCTGGTAAGCACTTGTAGGCAGTATATTGTTCAGTTTAGAATTTGAACAGGAATTTACAAGTGAAATGTATTGGGATATGTAATTTGCAGATGGCAGACACAGATGACCTGGGCACTGGATCTATTTGGTTACTCAGTACAATGCTCATTTTCAATTGGAAAATTCTGTTATGTTCTAGTCTTGGGCATCTCACATGAGGCAAGTATGGTTTTTACATTGAAAATATATTTCTTAAATGGTTGGAAATCCCTTCATTAATATTTTCTAGAAGCTATAGATGTTACATAGAAATACAAAGTTTTTCCAAGACAAAACAAAAACTCCAGGCATTGGAATTTGTCACATTTACCAGTTACGTTAAAAGTTCATATGCTCTATTGGATGAATCACGTAAAAGATAGTAAATTAATTTTTGCTCTGTACGTAGAGAACAAAAATTAAAGTTCCGTAGTATAACACTGATTGGTTGAGTAATTTAATGTTCCCTGCTGTTGTGACAATTTCATCAAATGTTTTAAAACTGTATTAAAATTAAGTTTTCTCCATACCAGGGTTAGAGGTCTGATGAGCCCTCTTCAATTTTCTCTAGTCAATGTTTTCACCTTCACCATTTTTCCAGGCTTTCACGAGTCAGCAAATTCTACTATTTCTCCGAGTATCTGAATAACTGCTCCTCACCCCTTTGCAACCCTTGACCAAATCTATTTTCAAGCCTCTTAACACCAAAACTCTCACCTACTGACTTATTTGTAAAATGGCCTAGACACTGGATATTGTACTGTCTGTATGGTGTTTTTACGTTGCATGGAACCAGTGGTTATTCAGAAACGGGGCCAACGGCTTTACGTGACTTCCGAACCACGTCAATAGTGAACTTCCATCACCAGAAATATACATCTCTAACACCTCAATGGAATGCCTGAGAATCGAACTCGCGTCCACCGAGGTGGCAGGTCAAGACCATACCGATCACGCCACTGAGGCGCTCGATATTGTAGTCACACCTTTTCTGAATCTTTTACTGTAAATGCCCAAGGCTGGGCTGGTACTTATATGATATTTTGACTAATATTTAATTTCAAATATTTATTTAAAATTAGATTTTTATCACATAATGGATCATACGGTTCAGTAAATTTTAGATATATTTATTCAAGTAACAGAAATTTAAACTAACTAGTGATGATACATTTTGTAAAAACCATTAACATTATAAAATATTATATATCCTTTGAATAACCATTTTCATGAAGAACATCTACAACTCTTTCGGCTAATTCCCTCACAGAAGCATTAGAAGCCGGTAAATTTTACCAATTTCAGAGGACGTCATTCGACGCCTTCTCTGACAAGCATGCGGCAGTAGCGTTTACCTGCAATATGAATGAAAATACACATCATTCTTAAAATATTACCATGACAAAATACAGTGCATACTTAGCGCTTATGAAATGAGAGATTTTTCACAGACACTTTGGGTAATAGTAAGTGATGGTGTCAACTAGGCTCCTGTGAGCACCAGAAGAGTTGGAAGGCTCCCAACCTACATGAAAATGATGAAAAAGGAGGCTAGAGATGAATGGAAATTTCCAGATAAAGTTCAAGACAGAAATGAGAGGTGGAATTCCAGAGGCCCTAGTTATGCACAGGATTCGAGCCAATGATAACTGTACATCCCTTTAGTAAGTCCACCACTGAGATGCATCACTTTAAGGATTGTTAAAATGAAAACTGAAAATCAGAGCATGGTAAAATTACAAAAGTTAGATGACTGGATTCGAAGAGAACAAAAAAGATAAGCTGTGAAGTACAGGAAGCAATGCAACTGAGGTTAAGGGGTATTGCTAAGAACCTTCCGTACCCATTACAAAATATAAGAGTTAATATTCCGAAGAGCAAAGGTAAAGACCAACTTCCGATGTGAGTGGCTAAATTCTTCCTTTACCTATTACTATACCTGACACATAGTAGTATTCTAGAACCCCAGTTGTGTTTAGTCTTTACTAGATAATGATGCCTGAAAAAAAAAGTACTTTTCATAAAACTACCTGTACTATCTACAAAGTTAATGGAATCTCATGAAATGGGTGTTGGATATTTTATTCTACCATCATAAGAAATATTACCTTTTTAAATAAGAGTTTCCTAGGGTCTTAACATTTTGGACAAGACAGCCTGAAAGTCGTTCTCCCTTTGATGGTAATTATACCATCACTGGAATGTATTCTGTTTGGTCATCTTTCCACACATTCTACTTCAGCATAGAAATTCCCTTAGTTCCTGTACCACATAAACTAGTGTGCGTTATTCACTTAAAGACCATTAGGATTCATGTGTTCTGTTGAGGTGCCAAAAATTATCAACAGGCCAGAACCATAGTCTCTCATTTTTTTATTGCTAAACCCTACAAATCTGCCTGACAGTATTACTGATGACAATGGCTAGAGTTTAAAAGCTGTTATAAGGCCTTAATGTTATTGTTTATGCATAAATATAATTGTTGGTTGATTAACCTGTAAGTGTTTGGTTGATTAACCTGTAAGTGTAAGCTTTCTTTGCATTAATAGCAATAAGGTTTGGTACATCTTGAATGCATTTTATTTTGAATGACGACAGAAGAAATAGAAAAGCTGTGGTACAGAAATTATCCATTTATTTTCAAGGATCTTTAGTGACCTGAACTTTGAAATTCCTCCAAAACATGTTTGAAATAACATGAGCACCCAATTGTCAGTAGAAGAGCTTCACTGTATTCTCACTGCAGAAACTGATCTAGCTGATGGTTGAAAATATAGGAAAAACTTTAAGGAATGTGACACATGAAATGTTACAAACATTCTGGGTTACAAAAATAATTTTCAACTGATAACTAAAGAACAAATATCTTATGAGATTTTTCTTACTGTTTTTCGTAGTCACATGATGCAATGCCCACACTGCCCAGAGTTGAACCTGGTGCATGTTCAGGGCTGTCAGTAGAGGGATGAAAGGCTGGAATGATCGGTATGCAACCATTTCCTCCTTGGGTTCCTCCCAACTTATGACGACCTTGCCCTTGAAAAAGAGGAGACATTTCATGCCTGATCAGACCATATGTATACTGTGTCAGATATAATTTGAAATGACTAAATGTGATGCAGTTATTATTATTAATAGGTGTTAGTTTTTCCAGACCTCTGAGTAATGTGATGCAGTAAGCACGGTTATATGATTGAAGTGCAATTTATCATTGCACACAGCTTACCTCTCTTTAGAATATAAGCAAGCGATGCAGAGGTAGAAAATTTCAAAATTACCTTAAAGTTAGTATATCTCCCCTTGCGTTGTCACCCAGTTATAAAGTATAAGTGGGACATGTTTTACCAAAGGGTCAATCATTCACAAATATGTCACTCACGAAACTTTTACTTACAAGTTCTTCCAGCAAGTCTTCTTTCGATATATTTGATCGCTTCCAAGACTCTTGACTAGCACAAACAAGGTGAGCTACTATACCAGCGGCAAAGTAGCTGACGTCCACGTTAGGGGACCATAGCAGGGACCTGGAAGGCAAGGAGAATATAAAGTGCAATTCACCTTTCATTTAAAGCAGACTAAGCACTGAGAATATTGTACTTGTGGCTCATTCAAAACACTACAAGCATCCTAGTAAAATAGTTTAATCCAAACGTTAATTCATCCTTCTAAATTCATAGGTCTAGCCTGCAGTACAGTAATACCTTGGGTTACGAATTTAATCCGTTCCAGAACCTGCTTCGTAACCTAAAAAATTCGTAACCTAAATGGATTTTCCCATAAGAATGTTATAAAAAGCAAATAATGCGTTCCACCCGACCATGAATGACCATTTCAATTCATATTTTTCCATTTATTTTTGTTCACTAAGGTTTGAAAATTCGTGTAGGAATTACATAAAATTATAAAATTGAAGAATGAAATTAAATATAAACACTAGATTTAATATGCATGCACAGTAAAACCTGAACTTTACCTTTGGCGAGTGTGGCTGCTGGCTTGACGGAGACGGGAGGAGGGGAAGGGTGAGGAGGAGAGGGTTAGGGCTTGGGGGGGAAATCTCCCTCCGTGAACACTTCTGGAAGACTTTCTGGTTCTTTCTCTAGAGAGCACCGTTCACTACAATCACTAATTTTACGCTTACGCGACACTGTGTCGTCTTTCACAATTTTGAAAAAATATTTTTCTATGGAGGCTTGCTTTTGCCTGTTCTTTAAAATTTTATAGAAATGACCCACCCACCCCATATCGATAAACAAATTTGTTGCACGCCCTGACGCAGCCTTATTCGGGTGATTTTTCTCGATAAAACTTTTAACAATTTCCCAGTGTTTCAAAAAATCCTTGATCTCGCTCGAAGGAAGCGACTGTGCAGCGTCTTCCCCCTCCTCCTCAGATGAGATCTCCTCCGTTACCTGTCTCTGTTGCTCCTTGTGTAGCTCCAACAGCTCGTCGGTCGTCAGCTGCTGCCCATGCTCAGTCAGGAGGTCCTCGATGTCGTCCGTGTCAACCTCCAGCCCTAGGACATGCCCAAGGATACAATCTCGTCTTCAACTGCCCCCTTCTCGACGGTTTCGAACCCCTCAAAATCTCGTTCAGCAACGCAGTCGGGCCACAGTTTCTTCCATGCAGAATTGAGGGCTTCTCCTGGTGATTCCCTGCCAGGCTTTTGTCAATCAGAATTGAGGCAGTTGTAAACAGAGTAGTGATCCTTCCCAAAACTCTCTGAGGGTAAGGTTGGTGCCTTCCGTCATCTCAAAGCAGCGCTGGAACATAGCCTTCGTATACAATTTCTTGAAATTGGCGATAACTTGTGCGGTCCATGGGCTGGAGTATTGGAGTGGTGTTGGCGGGCAAGAACTTGACTTTAATGAACTTGAATTCGTCCAGTAAGTCCTCTTCAACGGATGGAGGATGGGCAGGAGCATTGTCCATCACAAGTAAGGCTTTGAGTGGGAGGTCCTTCTCCCGGAGATACTTCTTCACCTCGGGACCAAAAACCTCGTTCATCCACTCGACGAACAAGATCCTTGTCACCCAAGCCTTTGTATTAGATCGCCACATAACATGCAACAGCTTCTTCTGCACGTTGTTTTTCTTAAAGGCGCGTGGATTTTCCGAGTGATACACGAGGAGAGGCTTAACCTTGCAATCCCCGCTTGCATTAGCACAAAACAGTAGGGTTAGACGGTCCTTTCATGGGCTTGTGACCGGGAAGTGCCTTCTCTTCTGCCGTAATGAACGTCCTCCTGGGCATCTTCTTCCAGAATAACCCTGTCTCGTCGCAATTGAAGACTTGTTGGGGGAGGTATTTCTCGGAATCCACGAGCCTTTTAAACTCTTTTACGTAAGCCTCTGCTGCCTTCGTATCTGAGCTTGCAGCCTCACCATGGCGAACAAACACTGTAGAGGATGCCAGTCCTTCTCTTAAAATTCTCGAACCAGCCACGGCTCGCCTTAAAACTGTCTTTTTCACTGTCTGCTGATGTGCCTGGCTCATTTTTACTCAAATCTTCGTAGATCTTACGAGCCTTTTCGCAAATGATGCTCTCACTTATGGAATCTCCTGCCAGCTGCTTCTCGTTTATCCAAAACATGAGCAAATTTTCTACATCATCGAGAATATAAGGCCGTTGTTTCGTCAATACTGTGACACCTTTTGATGCTTTACTGGCTTTAATTTCTTCTTTTTTCTTCAAAATAGTGCAGATCGTTGATTGCGACCGCTTGAAGAATGCTGCAATGTCTTTCACGCGCTCGCCTTTATCATGCATTTGGATAATTTCCTTCTTCATTTCGACTGTAATCATCTCCTTCTTTCTTATGCTTTCCTTCTTGCTGCTTGCCTTCGTCATCTTGGGAGCCATTGTCCTTTAGTATTTGGGTAATAGTAATATAAGCACTATCACGGAAACACAACACGTGCGCAAATCACTAAACAAATTTGAGAGCGTATCACGGACAGATGCGTTCAATCTTAACACCAGCGAGATAGTGAAAGAGTTATGGTTTAAAACGGGTCAAGGGATGCGTGGGAGGAAGTCACGTGACCTCGTTAAGTTTTGGCCGAAAAAAATGCGTTCGCCAGCGAGATAGTGAAAGAGTTATGGTTTAAAAACGGGTCAGGGATGCGTGGGAGGAAGTCACGTGACCCTCGTTAAGTTTTGGCCGAAAAAAAAGAAAAAAAATGCGTTCGTAGATCCCACGCTCATCCGATGTCCGATGTAAACAAAGCAGGCGGCCTCAAATGATAGAAATTCGCGCATTTCGTTATTCCAAAGTGAAATCGTATTCCAGAATGAGGGCGTCACTTCGTAAGTTAAAAAATTCGTATACTAATCGGTTCGTAACCCAAAGTATTACTGTATTTACTTCTTTGAGGTAGAAATTATTACACAGTAAAATTAAAGAACATGGCCAGCTAGGTGGGAACACCTAAATGGAAGAGAAAAGTACTAAATAATGCAGAAAGGTAGGAATTTGCATCCTGAAGTATGCAACAAAGAAAATTTAAGTCTACTGTGCAAGGCACAGTTCAAAGTGTAACTCCTATAAAGCTACAATTTACTGTGTTCAATTATTACTCACTTCAACTGAGCTACGAAACCCTCATTAATGAGCGCACTTCTCAGAGGGGCAACTTCTGCTATGTTATTGAGTAGGCCCAAAACTTTTGTCTCCACAGCTGCATCTTTGCAAAACACAGTGAGAAGTTGCAAAAATAATTTGAGTCCTTCCTCCTTCAAGAACACCTGGCAAGTGGCTGGAGATTCATCTGCAAAGCAAAGGAAAAAGTTAAAGCCCTACAGTCAAGAACTGCATTCGGATTTGCCAGTACAAATGACAGGTATGTTCTACAAACACCCTGGACTATACACATTCGTTGGTACAAACTACACAAAAATATTTTCTATATAAATCAAATAACTATCAGATATATTTACTTGAAAAAATCACCTGACCAAAGACAGTCATTTACAATTTTAAAAAGTACTTTTCTGGGGGATGTTGGAGGACTTCAGTTATCTCCTGTTGAATTTCAAATGAAATTGTAAATATTTTAGTCTTTAAAATATTAGTCTCAGTGATGTGACACTTCAAAGTCAGTCTTTTATCTTTTATACTGTGTTGTGGGGGGGTGGGGGGGGGGGGGGGGGGGGGGGGTTCTCAGGTCTACTCAATACAATAGAGAAAACAGGGCGATGAGTCCAGGAAGTTTGGGAATTGCTCACATATAAGTTCCATAATATACTGCAATCATTATTTTTATTAATTCATCCCTTTTTACTGTACCTCCTTTCATATTCTCTCTTCCATCTTACTTTCCACCCTCTCCTAAACTGATTTATTGTGCAACTGCAATGTTTTCCCCCTGTTAACCTTTCAAACACTTAACTATCAGTTTCTGTTCTAGCGCTGAATGACCTCACAGATGAGACCACAGGATCATATTTTGGGATTCTAGTAAGGATGGACCAAAAGAATTGGTTTTTACAAGGGGGGGGCGACAAAAGAAGCATTAGATGTGGGATGAAAGAGAGTTACAAGCTAAAGAAGCTGGACAGCTAGGTGGGAAGGGACCCAATGTGATAAACAAAAGAAAAATATAAGCCACAGAGAACAATTTGGGGTCACAGATAAGGTGACCGAAAACCTTAAATTCCATCTACTGCGTTGTGCAAGCACCCTGCAAACGAGCGTCCTTCTGATGGGGTCAAGGTTATTTAAAGGGTAATACTTAAAGAGAAAGAATGGCACAGAGAGAGCAGCTTTCTCAGAAGTCAACTCACCTGTTAAATTCCACAGGGCAGACAGAGTAAATTTCAGAGTGATGTCCACAACGCCTTCCTCCATCCTCTTCTTGACTAAGCTTAACAGTTTCTTCATGTACATGCTCTGAGTAAAGTTAAATAATTGTAAATCATAATGAACAGCTAAAACATAACTACATTCCAGAACATTTTCTTGGAGAAGTCGGCAAGCTCACTTGGAATTGTGAATAGTACACAAAACATTTACCAACACCATAAATGTTAGGGGTATAAACTAAGCATAATCAAAGAAAAATGAACCTATCCCACTTTCAAATATACTATTAATGTTGCAGGTCATTTTCATTACAATTATTGATAATAATAAGTATGATGAAAAAATTTATACTGTGTAACTATGAAGAATTGTTTCTTACTTTTTATATCAGGATAAAGAGTTAGTAAAGCAACTATGGGTTTGTTGTCTAAATATGCCAAAAGTTCTACAATGTTATTTTCCGAAAATGTATAGCTTCCATTACAAACCTGAGCAGGCTTCTGAAAGTTCTCAGTAAAATACATCAAAGTTTTACAAGGACTTCAGAAAGGGTCAAAGTCAACAAACATTCTGTAAACAACATATGATGACTGTTTGGTAATAATTTTGATACATTTAGACAGCAAAGCCACTACTAAACTATTTTACTCAGTCCCCGGTTATCGGCGATCAGGTTTTATGGGGCTTGTCTAGTGTAATAAAATCGCCAATTTATGGCATCATGACAGGCCGAGTTCCAGTTATCGGCACCATAAGGCGCCAATAATAGAGTTATGGCGCCATAACATACTTAACAGAGGTGCCATAAGGGTGCTTATGGCACCGATAACTGGTTATTTGCGCCATTATGGCCCCATAAATCACAAGAACCCCCCGCTGATAACCGGGGACTGCCTGTATTAACTTATATTCAAATATACTTTATGACAAAACTGAATACCAATGCGAAAAACTTTATGTAAAAAAAAGTTGACTTCAGTGTACCTCTGAGCAAGGCACTAGAGCACAAGTGCCAAGACTTTGGAAGGGCATGGTACAGTGACTATGACAGCCTGAGATCTGACAACACTGCTATGTGGTCAGCATCCAGCCCCAGGCAACTAAACAAGGTACTACTTAAGATAACACAGCATCTACAAATAGCAACAAGAATATTCAGATTATCCTGTCAATTAAGGGGCAGGGTCAAAGACAAGAGAGCTGATAGAAAAGTGGATAGACTTCGACCCAACCCAACGAAAGTAATAAACAAAGGGAAGGCACAAGATGAAACAGCTGGAGAAGTCTTTACAAAATACTGCAAACGCAACTAGATATTAAACTGAGAGGATAGTTGAAAGAAAGGGATTTTGAATGCCCCGACAATAAAAGTTAAAAAAATAATTTTTAATAACCACACTACTGGTCTACTGTCAAAAGACACACATCATATGTCACTTGGCATTTCAGAGTTAAAAATATTTAAAAGTAATAAGATACTGTACACAGACAATATAAGCAACTTACCCTGGCTCCCAGGAGTGCAGTTTGTGTCGTCGAAATTTTAGCTGCAAGAATAGAACATATCGCAACGGCCATTCTGTCGACTGATGGGTCGTTGAAGGCGAGAAGGCAGTCTAACACCAACTTGGCGCACCAATATTTGTCAAACGATACTTCGTGTAAAATACGATCACAGCATAAGTAAGAAGTCCATTCTTCTGTAACTGTGAGAAAAAATATAACAATGTAATTTATGGGCTTAAAATCATACTACCTACTTCTTACTTTCCAAAAAAACATAAATTTTGCTTGGTACATGAATAATGAGAATGCTTAATGATGGATTTACAGAATACCACAACAAGCAGACCACAGATCATTTTGTACCCTGTGATACAAGAATAAATTTCATGCAAAAAATTATGTTTGAAGACAAAGTATATTGCCAAAGCACTGTTTAACATTATTATTGCATAAAAGCTTTCATATATTGACTGAAACACCTAAATCTTAACATACTTGGGCGTGGGATGGGAAATTACTCATCGCTGTCAGTGTTGTGTGAACGACATCTCTGAGTATATGAGGATGAATCTGTTCCCCTAGGGACGATTTAGTGAGGTTATACAGACACGCTGTGCCAGCTAGCTGTATCGCACTCTGCTTGCTGTTCATGTTCATCACAGGTAGTATAAGCTGTAAAAATAAGATCAGCTTTAGTCAGACAGTTTTATTAATATTAGCATTACAGTGAACCTAGTATTCGTGGACTCATGCATTTGTGGATTTCTCTCTGGAACATATAACCCCTTTTATTCATTGAAAATTTGCCAATTCATGGTATTTTTCTTTAAGTAATTTCAACAAATTCCTTTTTTTATATCAATTTCAGCATAAAATGCTCTTTTTGTCAAAAACCTATTAAAAAAACCAGGTATAAACATTTTTTTTAGGTTTTTTTCTTGAGTTTTATCTAATAAAATAGAGTTTTAAGCATTTTTATGGGGGTTATCAAACTATTCATGGGTTCAAGCTA
>NC_087214.1:33013521-33051677 GCF_015104395.2 Macrobrachium nipponense | reverse complement strand
TAGCTTGAACCCATGAATAGTTGATAACCCCCATAAAAATGCTTAAAACTCTATTTTATTAGATAAAACTCAAGAAAAAAACCTAAAAAAAATGTTTATACCTGGTTTTTTTTAATAGGTTTTTGACAAAAAGTGCATTTTATGCTGAAATTGATATAAAAAAAGGAATTTGTTGAAATTACTTAAAGAAAAATACCATGGATTGGCGAATTTTCAGTGAATAAAAGGGGTTATATGTTCCAGAGAGAAATCCACAAATGCATGAGTCCACGAATACTAGGTTCACTGTAATGCTAATATTAATAAAACTGTCTGACTAAAGCTGATCTTATTTTTACAGCTTATACTACCTGTGATGAACATGAACAGCAAGCAGAGTGCGATACAGCTAGCTGGCACAGCGTGTCTGTATAACCTCACTAAATCGTCCCTAGGGGAACAGATTCATCCTCATATACTCAGAGATGTCGTTCACACAACACTGACGCGATGAGTAATTTCCCCATCCCTCGCCCAAGTATTAAGATTTAGGTTTGGGTTTCAGTCAATATATGAAAGCTTTTATGCAATAATAATGTAAACAGTGCTTTGGCAATATACTTTGTCTTCAAACATAATTTTTTGCATGAAATTTATTCTTGTATCACAGGGTACAAAATGATCTGTGGTCTGCTTGTTGTGGTATTCTGTAAATCCATCATTAAGCAAACTCATTATTCATGTGCCAAGCAAGATTTATGTTTTTTGGAAAGTAGGAAGTAGGTAGTATGTTTTTAAGCCCATAAATTACATTGTTATATTTTTTCTCACAGTTACAGAAGAATGGACTTCTTACTCTATGCTGTGATCGTATTTTACACGAAGTATCGTTTGACAAATATTGGTGGCGCCAAGTTGGTGTTAGACTGCCTTCTCGCCTTCAACGACCCATCAGTCGACAGAATGGCCGTTGCGATATGTTCTATTCTTGCTTGGCAGCTAAAATTTCGACGACACAAACTGCACTCCTGGGAGCCAGGGTAAGTTGTTATATTGTCTGTGGTACAGTATCTTATTACTTTTAAATATTTTTAACTCTGAAATGCCAAGTGACATATGATGTGTGTCTTTTGACAGTAGACCAGTAGTGTGGTTATTAAAAAATTATTTTTTAACTTTTATTGTGGGGCGGGGCATTCAAAATCCCTTTCTTTCAACTATCCTCTCAGTTTAATATCTAGTTGCGTTTGCAGTATTTTAAAGACCTTCCTCCAGCTGTTTCCATCTTGTGCCTTCCCTTTGTTTATTCCTTTCTTGGGTGAAGTCTATCCACTTTCTCATCAGCCTCTCTTGTCTTTGTGCCCCTTAATTGACAGGATAATCTGAATATTCTTGTTGCTATTTGTAGATGCTGTGTTATCTTAAGTAGTACCTGTTTAGTTGCCTGGGCTGGTCTGATCACATAGCATGTTGTCAGATCTCAGGCTGTCACTGTACCATGCCCTTCCAAAGTCTTGGCACTTGTGCTCTAGTGCCTTGCTCAGAGGTACACTGAAGTCAACTTTTTTTTACAAAGTTTTTCGCATTGGTATTCAGTTTTGTCATAAAGTATATTTGAATATAAGTTAATACAGGCAGTCCCCGGGGTTATCAGCGGGGGTTCTTGTGATTTATGGGGCCATAATGGCGCAAATAACCAGTTATCGGTGCCATAAGCACCCTTATGGCACCTCTGTTTTAAGTATGTTATGGCGCCATAACTCTATTATTGGCGCCCTTATGGTGCGATAACTGGAACTTGGCCTGTCATGATGCCATAAATCGGCGATTTTATTACACTAGACAAGCCCCATGAAACCTGATCGCCGATAACCGGGGACTGAGTAAAATAGTTTAGTAGTGGCTTTGCTGTCTAAATGTATCAAAATTATTACCAAACAGTCATCATACGTGTGTTTTACAGAAGTTTTTGTACTTTGACCCTTTCTGAAGTTCTTGTAAAACTTTGATGTATTTACTGAGAACTTTCAGAAGCTCCTGCTCAGGTTTGTAATGGAAGCTATACATTTCGGAAAATAACCTTGTAGAACTTTTGGCATATTTAGACAACAAACCCATAGTTGCTTTACTAACTCTTTATCCTGATATAAAAAGTAAGAAACAATTCTTCATAGTTCACACGTATAAATTTTTTCATCATACCTTATTATTATCAATAATTGTAATGAAAATGACCTGCAACATTAATAGTATATTTGAAATGAAAGTGGGATAGGTTCATTTTTCTTTGATTATGCTTAGTTTATACCCCTAACATTTATGGTGTTTGGTAAATGTTTTGTGTACTATTCACAATTCCAAGTGAGCTTGCCGACTTCTCCAAGAAAATGTTCTGGAATGTAGTTATGTTTTAGCTGTTCATTATGATTTACAATTATTTAACTTTACTCAGAGCATGTACATGAAGAAACTGTTAAGCTTAGTCAAGAAGAGGATGGAGGAAGGCGTTGTGGACATCACTCTGAAATTTACTCTGTCTGCCCTGTGGAATTTAACAGGTGAGTTGACTTCTGAGAAAGCTGCTCTCTCTGTGCCATTCTTTCTCTTTAAGTATTACCCTTTAAATAACCTTGACCCCATCAGAAGGACGCTCGTTTGCAGGGTGCGTTGCACAACGCAGTAGATGGAATTTAATGGTTTTCGGTCAGCACCTTATCTGTGACCCCAAATTGTTCTCTGTGGCTTATATTTTTTCTTTTGTTTATCACATTGGGTCCCTTCCCACCTAGCTGTCCAGCTTCTTTAGCTTGTAACTCTCTTTCATCCCACATCTAATGCTTCTTTTGTCGCCCCCCCCCCCCCCCCCCCCCTTCCCCCCTTGTAAAAACCAATTCTTTTGGTCCATCCTTACTAGAATCCCAAAATATGATCCTGTGGTCTCATCTGTGAGGTCATTCAGCGCTAGAACAGAAACTGATAGTTAAGTGTTTGAAAGGTTAACAGGGGGAAAACATTGCAGTTGCACAATAAATCAGTTTAGGAGAGGGTGGAAAGTAAGATGGAAGAGAGAATATGAAAGGAGGTACAGTAAAAAGGGAGGGGATGAATTAATAAAAATAATGATTGCAGTATATTATGGAACTTATATGTGAGCAATTCCAAACTTCCTGGACTCATCGCCCTGTTTTCTCTATTGTATTGAGTAGACCTGAGAACCCCCCCCCCCCCCCCCCCCCCCCCAACACACAGTATAAAAGATAAAGACTGACTTTGAAGTGTCACATCACTGAGACTAATATTTTAAAGACTAAAATATTTACAATTTCATTTGAAATTCAACAGGAGATAACTGAAGTCCTCCAACATCCCCCAGAAAAGTACTTTTTAAAATTGTAAATGACTGTCTTTGGTCAGGTGATGTTTTTTCAATGTAAATATATCTGATAGTTATTTGATTTATATAGAAAAATATTTTTGTGTAGTTTGTACCAACGAATGTGTATAGTCCAGGGTGTTTGTAGAACATACCTGTCATTTGTACTGGCAAATCCGAATGCAGTTCTTTGACTGTAGGGCTTTAACTTTTTCCTTTTGCCTTTTTTTTTTTTTTTGTGCAGATGAATCTCCAGCCACTTGCCAGGTGTTCTTGAAGGAGGAAGGACTCAAATTATTTTTGCAACTTCTCACTGTGTTTTGCAAAGATGCAGCTGTGGAGACAAAAGTTTTGGGCCTACTCAATAACATAGCAGAAGTTGCCCCTCTGAGAAGTGCGCTCATTAATGAGGGTTTCGTAGCTCAGTTGAAGTGAGTAATAATTGAACACAGTAAATTGTAGCTTTATAGGAGTTACACTTTGAACTGTGCCTTGCACAGTAGACTTAAATTTTCTTTGTTGCATACTTCAGGATGCAAATTCCTACCTTTCTGCATTATTTAGTACTTTTCTCTTCCATTTAGGTGTTCCCACCTAGCTGGCCATGTTCTTTAATTTTACTGTGTAATAATTTCTACCTCAAAGAAGTAAATACTGCAGGCTAGACCTATGAATTTAGAAGGATGAATTAACGTTTGGATTAAACTATTTTACTAGGATGCTTGTAGTGTTTTGAATGAGCCACAAGTACAATATTCTCAGTGCTTAGTCTGCTTTAAATGAAAGGTGAATTGCACTTTATATTCTCCTTGCCTTCCAGGTCCCTGCTATGGTCCCCTAACGTGGACGTCAGCTACTTTGCCGCTGGTATAGTAGCTCACCTTGTTTGTGCTAGTCAAGAGTCTTGGAAGCGATCAAATATATCGAAAGAAGACTTGCTGGAAGAACTTGTAAGTAAAAGTTTCGTGAGTGACATATTTGTGAATGATTGACCCTTTGGGAATAAAACATGTCCACTTATACTTTATAACTGGGTGACAAACGCAAGGGGAGATATAATACTTTAAGGTAATTTTGAAATTTTCTACCTCTGCATCGCTTGCTTATATTCTAAAGAGAGGTAAGCTGTGTGCAATGATAAATTGCACTTCAATCATATAACCGTGCTTACTGCATCACATTTAGTCATTTCAAATTATATCTGACACAGTATACATATGGTCTGATCAGGCATGAAATGTCTCCTCTTTTTCAAGGGCAAGGTCGTCATAAGTTGGGAGGAACCCAAGGAGGAAATGGTTGCATACCGATCATTCCAGCCTTTCATCCCTCTACTGACAGCCCTGAACATGCACCAGGTTCAACTCTGGGCAGTGTGGGCATTGCATCATGTGACTACGAAAAACAGTAAGAAAAATCTCATAAGATATTTGTTCTTTAGTTATCAGTTGAAAATTATTTTTGTAACCCAGAATGTTTGTAACATTTCATGTGTCACATTCCTTAAAGTTTTTCCTATATTTTCAACCATCAGCTAGATCAGTTTCTGCAGTGAGAATACAGTGAAGCTCTTCTACTGACAATTGGTGCTCATGTTATTTCAAAACTGTTTTGGAGGAATTTCAAAGTTCAGGTCACTAAAGATCCTTGAAAATAAATGGATAATTTCTGTACCACAGTTTTTCTATTTCTCTGTCGTCATTCAAAATAAAATGCATTCAAGATGTACCAAACCTTATTGCTATTAATGCAAAGAAAGCTTACACTTACAGGTTAATCAACCAAACACTTACAGGTTAATCAACCAACAATTATATTTATGCATAAACAATAACATTAAGGCCTTATAACAGCTTTTAAACTCTAGCCATTGTCATCAGTAATACTGTCAGGCAGATTTGTAGGGTTTAGCAATAAAAAAATGAGAGACTATGGTTCTGGCCTGTTGATAATTTTGGCACCTCAACAGAACACATGAATCCTAATGGTCTTTAAGTGAATAACGCACACTAGTTTATGTGGTACAGGAACTAAGGGAATTTCTATGCTGAAGTAGAATGTGTGGAAAGATGACCAAACAGAATACATTCCAGTGATGGTATAATTACCATCAAAGGGAGAACGACTTTCAGGCTGTCTTGTCCAAAATGTTAAGACCCTAGGAAACTCTTATTTAAAAAGGTAATATTTCTTATGATGGTAGAATAAAATATCCAACACCCATTTCATGAGATTCCATTAACTTTGTAGATAGTACAGGTAGTTTTATGAAAAGTACTTTTTTTTTCAGGCATCATTATCTAGTAAAGACTAAACACAACTGGGGTTCTAGAATACTACTATGTGTCAGGTATAGTAATAGGTAAAGGAAGAATTTAGCCACTCACATCGGAAGTTGGTCTTTACCTTTGCTCTTCGGAATATTAACTCTTATATTTTGTAATGGGTACGGAAGGTTCTTAGCAATACCCCTTAACCTCAGTTGCATTGCTTCCTGTACTTCACAGCTTATCTTTTTTGTTCTCTTCGAATCCAGTCATCTAACTTTTGTCATTTTACCATGCTCTGATTTTCAGTTTTCATTTTAACAATCCTTAAAGTGATGCATCTCAGTGGTGGACTTACTAAAGGGATGTACAGTTATCATTGGCTCGAATCCTGTGCATAACTAGGGCCTCTGGAATTCCACCTCTCATTTCTGTCTTGAACTTTATCTGGAAATTTCCATTCATCTCTAGCCTCCTTTTCATCATTTTCATGTAGGTTGGGAGCCTTCCAACTCTTCTTGGTGCTCACAGGAGCCTAGTTGACACCATCACTTATATTACCCAAAGTGTCTGTGAAAAATCTCTCATTTCATAAGCGCTAAGTATGCACTGTATTTTGTCATGGTAATATTTTAAGAACTGATGTAATTTTCATTCATATTGCAGGTAAACGCTACTGCCGCATGCTTGTCAGAGAAGGCGTCGATGACGTCCTCCTGAAATTGGTAAATTTACCGGATTCTAATGCTTCTGTGAGGGAATTAGCCGAAAGAGTTGTAGATGTTCTTCATGAAAATGGTTATTCAAAGGATATATAATATTTTATAATGTTAATGGTTTTTACAAAATGTATCATCACTAGTTAGTTTAAATTTCTGTTACTTGAATAAATATATCTAAAATTTACTGAACCGTATGATCCATTATGTGATAAAAATCTAATTTAAATAAATATTTGAAAATTAAATATTAGTCAAAATATCATATAAGTACCAGCCCAGCCTTGGGCATTTACAGTAAAAGATTCAGAAAAGGTGTGACTACAATATCGAGCGCCTCAGTGGCGTGATCGGTATGGTCTTGACCTGCCACCTCGGTGGACGCGAGTTCGATTCTCAGGCATTCCATTGAGGTGTTAGAGATGTATATTTCTGGTGATGGAAGTTCACTATTGACGTGGTTCGGAAGTCACGTAAAGCCGTTGGCCCCGTTTCTGAATAACCACTGGTTCCATGCAACCGTCAAAAACACCATACAGACAGTACAATATCCAGTGTCTAGGCCATTTTACAAATAAGTCAGTAGGTGAGAGTTTTGGTGTTAAGAGGCTTGAAAATAGATTTTCGGTCAAGGGTTGCAAAGGGTGAGGAGCAGTATTCAGATACTCGGAGAAATAGTTAGAATTTGCTGACTCGTGAAAGCCTGAAAAATGGTGAAGGTGAAAACATTGACTAGAGAAAATTGAAGAGGGCTCATCAGACCTCTAACCCTGGTATGGAGAAAACTTAATTTTAATACAGTTTTAAAACATTTGATGAAATTGTCACAACAGCAGGGAACATTAAATTACTCAACCAATCAGTGTTATACTACGGAACTTTAATTTTTGTTCTCTACGTACAGAGCAAAAATTAATTTACTATCTTTTACGTGATTCATCCAATAGAGCATATGAACTTTTAACGTAACTGGTAAATGTGACAAATTCCAATGCCTGGAGTTTTTGTTTTGTCTTGGAAAAACTTTATGTATTTCTATGTAACATCTATAGCTTCTAGAAAATATTAATGAAGGGATTTCCAACCATTTAAGAAATATATTTTCAATGTAAAAACCATACTTGCCTCATGTGAGATGCCAAGACTAGAACATAACAGAATTTTCCCAATTGAAACAATGGAGGCATTGTAACTGAGTAACCAAAATAGATCCAGTGACCCATCAGGTCATTGTGGGTCTGGCCATCTGCAAAATTACATATCCCAATACATTTCCACTTGTAAATTCCTGTGCAAATTCTAAACTGAACAATATACTGCCTACAAGTGCTTACCAGCACTTGAAAGACTAAGCAGAACACTTGAAAAATTACCTGCTATTATGAATGTGTCAAATATGACCATAGCAGAGGCATGCTAAACTTGCTGAAAGAACAAGTTAAATACAATACTATTACATTATTTATCTAATCATGCTGAAGTATATACCTCACTAAGCACCAGGGCAATCAGAAAGATGCGAGTCATTTCTCAATTCTCTAATGATACATACTTTTCTATCCAGGGAAGCAACTGATGAAAACCTAGAGACATTTGAAACACTGTTTCTTGAGAATTATAATAAACAGCGTAGCATAGTTTGGCACTGCCTTCTTGTTTCATATTTTCTTACGAGATTGGTTTCCTTCCAGCCGCTTAATTTTGGATAATAACGCTACTTAATTATAGTGAAATAATCTGAAAAGAGCTCTTCCCCACACTTGATATCTCTGGTAGCAATCAAAGCGACAACACGTAGTGGAATGTCACACACTGGGATTCCTTCTGGGGGAGAATACCACAAGTTGGGGATAAAGCATCGTTCCTGCAGGTGGATGTGTCTTCCGTCTATGGTCAACTCTTGGTAAGCCACATTACTTGGGTAACCTGGAATAGTGATTTCTGAACTGGTAAACTAATTACTAAAGTAAACAAACTTGCAAATTATAAAAGGTTGAAGAACACAGCAGAACTGCATATCATTACAGTGTAATAAAAAAAAATTTACTTCATACCGACTAATAAATTGTGCTTCCTTCATACCGACTAATAAATCTTGCTGAGGTACAAGACTTGATCATTAATTTGGGAATAGCTTCCACAAGAAGGAACTGCCATTGTTATATGTTACATGGTCCGATCTCCGTAAGACGGTAATAGTGTCGTTGCACCTAATGCAGTGATTGTAGGCTTTAAATAAGGTTCTTCGCAGCATCCCTTTTGTCCCCTAGTTGCAACCCCTTTCATTCATTTTCATTTTACCATACCTCATTCAATTCTCTTTCTTCCATCTTACTTTCCACCCTCTCCTAACAATTTTCACATAGCGTAACTGCAAAACGTTTTACTCCCATTAAACCTTTAAAAACATTTCACTCTCAATTTCCCTTTCACGTAGGTCCCAGCACTTGGCCTAAGGCCTAAATTTTATATTCCATTCCATTACGTACATGACCAAATTAACTTTCAATTTATACAAGGGAAAGGTAAGCAACTGAAAGTTACCAAAAGATACCGAGCTGTTCCCAAACATCAATAGTAATTGAAATTGGCAGTAGAACATAGGAAAGAGCATATTACAAATGAGCTGATGAGAGATGTGGTGGTGTCCTAAACAACACACTGATCAGAAAGGAAGTAGCACGATGAAGAGCGGTAAGATCTCATGTAAAGAAGGACACATGAATACTTAGATCTGATGGCAGCCAGAATTGGAATATAAAATTTAGGACCCAGGTCACTCAGTGCTGGAAGGGAAATTGAGAGTAAAAGAGGTTTGAAAGGTGAACAGGAGGAAGACCTCACAGTTGCACTATGAAACAACTAATTAAAGAGAGGGTGGAGAATAAGATAGAAGAAAGAGAATATGAATGGAGGTACAGTAAAAGGAATGAAAGGGGTTGCAGTTAGGGGCTCAAGGGATGCTGCAAAGAACCTTAGTAATCCTACAGTGTACTTGCCTGAGGTGCAATGCCGGCACTACCCTCTACAGGGATCTGATGACAGTTCACACATACAATGAAACATTTTCACATCAGATCCTAAAAATTAATTCACTAATGTGAAAATGTTTAAGATGCTATGAAGTCCAGCAACTTTAAAATTGATAAAGACAGGTAGTTTGGGCCTGTGATGAGAATGGAAGAAGGCAACCAGAGAGAAGTAGCAGGATTCATAACCTGATGAAGTCTAAGATGTTCACAGAATAAGACAAAGAAGACAACTTGGTGAGATGGAAATTTGCACAAAAAGTCGAGATACAAAACTACCTTTACTTTGATTATTAACGTATTGGCCGACGTTAAGAGGATTCAAAGGATATTCTGTCAGCCAAGAAGTGTCGGCAATTGGAAAGCTTCCAACCCGGTCACGGTTAACACAGGACCTAAGAGAGTGAGATCGAGGTGAGTGAACTGTAATACGTAGTAGTATGTGAATCAATGACAGAATAGTACTCAACAAAAGATTTTCACTTAGTAAAATATTCATATCACAAGGGAGAAATAGGACCAAACTGGAAAACAAAGGAAAACATCTAAAAGATGACAAAATAAAATAATTTCTTTCATGACAATTCCAACATAATACTATAAAAAATTTACAAACCACTTATTTTATAACTAAACAAAGATGGGTAGCTAACTGAGTGCTGTCTATCTTTAATCCATGCAAACAAACTTCCTATGATTTTTTTCCTACAAGCAACAGAGATCTGGTACATAATAGGTAATGACCTGTTAGATCCTGTAGCTTTAATTAACCACCAATCTCTATGCAAGTAAAAATATATACTAAAGTCTTCTTCAAATAAATATACATCATAGTCAAAATAAATAAACAAAATGAATTCTCTGCTATATTACCTAAAACAAAATTTGCTCATAAAACTAACCTGAAAAGTGACTTTGAAATCCTCTTATCATGACCATCTATCAAGATACCATCAGCACAGCGAAAGATGAAAGGATTACCGATGCTCTGGAAGAAAATAGGTTGTACTGGAAGATAGATAACTCCTGGATATTAGCCCAACAACTTGTCCCTTTTTCACAACAGTGCTCATGGAATCCTGAATATCATTTGGCCCCACTACTATCACACCAGTACCTCCAACAACGCTTGGAGCACGGATCACATGGAATCCCATGACTTCTTCCATTATCTGTGAAATAACAAAGTATAACAATTCATCATTATTTTACCTAAAGTGTAAAAATACCTATTTCAGTAAATCTACACGTATGTATTGGAGTTTGACCAGATGAATGTGTGAAATTTTATAATTTCTCTAGGCTGACTCAAAGAGTTGAAAATTGGTAAATTGTAAAATGATATTGTTATGATACAATAAAGTTTATGCACATACTTACCTGGCAGGTATATATATAGCTGTATTTTCTGAAGTCCGACAGAATTTAAAAAAAACTTCCGACACACGCAGTGGTCGGCCAGGTGGTTAGTACCCATTCCCGCCGCTGGGAGGCGGGTATCAGGAACCATTCCCATTTTCTATTCATAATTTTTATTTCCACTGTCCCCTGAGGGGAGGTGGGTGGGTACTTGAATATATATAGTATCTGCCAGTTAAGTATGAACAAACTTTATTGTATCATAACAATATCATTTTTGCTCATGAACTTACCTGTCAGATATATATATATAGTTGAACCCCACCGTTGGAGGTGGGAAGGGACAGAATAGAGGATTTTGGGACACAAATGCATGCAGATGATTTACATCTTGGTTCCACCTGTTAGCATAGCCGATTCGTGATTTACTGTCACCCAAGTCTGCTTCTGCTTTACTAGAGTTGCCAGCGAGGTAGAGACCTATAAAGCTGGTGCACTCCAGATGATCTGTCAACGGGGGCGTGACCACAATGTGACTAGACCATATTGACCATACCATGAGGGCTAAGAAGTAAAATAAATATATATATATAATTATATATCACCACCTGACCAACCTAGCCAAAGTTAATGTGTTAACTAAGGCTTCAGAGTTAAGAAGTCGCCGTTGTCAGCGACTCCACAACTAAATTAAGAGCTCTTCCTAACCATTTTCTACAGGATAGGATGAGTAGTACTTCTTGCCCCCAAGATTGTGTCTGCAGACACGTATGGCCCTAGCGAGCAGCAGATCTCATATGCCATCTTCACATCTCGCAGGGAGAGGTGTGAAGTGAACCCAGAGTTGCTTTGCTAAAATATGGTACTCAGGATGTTGCTGAGTGCCATGCTCTGTTGAAAATGCTCCAGAGGCCGCGCCCTCACCTCGTGAGCATTCAGATAAAAAGATTTCAAATCTTTGTGCAAACACAACGAAGGAGCATTTTTTTTTTTTTTTTTGAAAGAACTCCTTAACCTAAAACTTCGATATGGGCAAGTCTGGTCTTTTTCGGAACATTGCAGATTGCCCGACTGACTTCGACTTTCTTGATTTTAAGTAGATAAAACTTGAGAGACCTGACAGGGCACAGGACTCTCTCTGGCTCCTCCCCACTAACTTGTGCCATCCTTGCTTCCAAGATCCTGGCCCAAGGACAAAAAGGGTTTCCATTCTTAGGCCATAACGAAAGGCTTAGAGAGCACTCCTGTGTTCTCTAAAGCCAAAACTTGTGACGATGGCTTAAAATCTCACTAACCCTCTTTGTCGTATCTAGGGTGGTTAGAAGAAGGCCTTCCTGATCACATACAAGAAGTTAACAGGCAGGAGAGGTTCGAATGCTTTGACATCAAGAACTTCAGACTACGTCTGTACTAAAGTCAGTTGGTGAACGACCAGTTGACCAGTCAGACGAATCAAGGACAGCAAGGCTGTACCCTGAAGACCAAAAGGCCACTATTTCCTTTATTTCTGAAGGATGATGTCTGGACTGCCTGGGCGATTCAATCTAAGCAAACCTTGGGGGTGTATCAACGCAACCCAACGTCGTCCGCAATCGACTTCGTCAACAAGAAACTCAGGGCTACTATATGTCGCCTGACTCGCACGAGTGTCTGACTCCGAGAAAACAGGCGAGACAAAAAGTAGATGGTGAGCTAGAATCGAGATTCCACAGACCCCTCAAGGATCGTGAAGGTCTTTGTTGTTTGACAGATGCAAACTCTGTCAAACAACATTCTGTTGTCTGTTCGCACTGGCAGAATTTTCAAAACTCTCGGCAACCGCTAGACCACTGGTAGTTCAGGTGATCTCCCCCACGTTCCCGTGGCGCTGGTACTTGGAACTAGTATTCCCCGTTTTTCCTCGAGATTTTCTCTGAACCTTGCTCTCCTGAGGGGAGGAGGGTGGGAATTTAATTATATATACCTCCTGCAGGTAAGTATGCATAAAACTTTATTGTATCATAACAATATCATTTTTATGCAGACACTTACCTGGAGGTATATATATAGCTGATTGACACATTTGGAGGTGGGTCACAGACAGCAATTATCGTCATAATTCAAAAATTAACTAATTTTTTAAATTATTTATTAAGTTCCTTACCTGCTAAGGTAGCTGACTTCGTAGGTCCTGCCTCTTAGCCTGCTAAACCTTAGTAAGCTCTCAACTAGGATGTGACCTGTTGTTGAGAAAGCTAACAACAAGGGTCTCGACAAGCTGGACGTGACCAATTTGTTGACAGGAAACCCTAGACCTCTCTTACAGGGGCATTCATGCTAGGATAGTTAGACCACCTGAACCACACACAAAGCTAACGTAACACATTACACTTCACATACTGAAGAGGAAATAACCCTCTCAGACAACCATAAAAGAACACCACTTAATTAAAATACCTAGCATGTTAGTAATCTATCGAGACGATTCGTACGGACTTTTGCAATCCTGTAACGAACCTCTAGATGATTGTTACATTCTACGCCTGTTGTTATATAGGCTCTTTCTCGTAAACTCGAGCAGGGACCGAGAGAAGATACTTCTTAACCCTCTTACGCCGGAGCCCTAAAAATCAAAACGTCTCCCGTATGCCGGGCCTGGTTTGGAGTGAGCGCGGAAGTGGAAAAAAATAATTTTTTCAAAAAATTACAGCGCGCGTACTTTTGAAGATTAAGAGTTCATTTTTGGCTCCTTTTTTTGTCATTGCCTGAAGTTTAGAATGCAACCATCAGAAATGAAAAATAATATCATTATCATATGTAAATAATGCGATATATGGTAGCGAAAAAAAAAAAATTCATACATAATTGTATTCAAATCACGCTGTGCAGAAAAACGGTCAAAGCTAACCAGTACTTTTTTTTGCGTTGTATTGTACACTAAATTGCGATCATTTTGATATATAATACATTTGTAAAACAATAAAAGCAACACCGGAAAAATATTATCACAAAATGATGTACGAATTCGTAAGGAACGAAGGCGGACGTAAAAAATGTTTATTTTCAAAAATTCACCGTAATTCTAAATAATGTTCTAGAGACTTCCAATTTGTTTCAAAATTAAGACAAATGATTGAATATTACGATACTGTAGAGTTTTAGATTAGAATTGCAGATTCGACCATTTCGGACGAGTTAAATTTGACCGAATGTCGAAATTTTAATATATATTTTTTTTGTATATGGACAATAGTTTCGAAGATGGAAAAAGCTACAAAACCTTCAATTATTTTTTATTGTATTCTTCATGAATTTGCGCACATTTTGATATATGAAACTCTATAAAAAGGCTAATATGAAAAGGAGCAAATATTAGGATAATGCCATGTACGTATTTCGGAGACTTGCCGGCAGCGAATCGGCGCGCGGAAGTGAAGGTAAATATATTTTTCAAAAATTCACCATAAATCACAATATTGTTTTAGAGACTTCAAATTTGTTTCAAAATGAAGAAATGACAGAATATTACTAGGCCGTAAGAGTTTTAGCTTACAATTGCGTTTTTCAACTATTTCGGTAGAGTCAAATTTGACCGAACGTGGTTTTGTTCTATTTATCGTGATTTATATGCAAATATTTCGAAAAAAGAGAAAAGCTACAACTTCAATCATTTTTAGTTGTATTCTACATGAAATTACGCACATTTTCATATATAAAACTTTATGTAACAGCTAATTTTAAATGGTGCAAACATTTCGACAATCGCACAAAAAAATTCTGATTTTTCGGAAGTTACCGCGCGAACGTAATGTTTTTTTTTTCATAAATTCACCATAAATCGAAATATTGTGCTAGAGACTTTCAAGTCGTTGCAAATGAAGGTAAATGATTGAATATTACTAAATATAAGAGTTTTAGCTTACAATTGCGTTTTTCGACCATTTCGGTAGAGTCAAAGTTGACCGAAAGTTGAAATTTTTGCACTTAACGTTATTTATATGAAAATATTTCAAAACTGATAAAAGCTACAACCATGGGTTGTTTTTTGTTGTATTGTGCAGGAAATTGCGCACATTTCCATATATAAAACTTTATGTAACGGCAAATTTAAAAGGGTGCAAACATTAGGACAATCGCACGAAAAAATTTATCGGAAGAGTTATCGCACGAACGTAAGGAAAAAGTTTTTTCATAAATTCACCATAAATCGAAATATTGTGCTAGAGACGTCCAATTTGTTGCAAAATGAAGGCAAATGATTAAATATTACTATAATGTAAGAGTTTTAGTTTAGCTTACAATTGCGTCTCTCGACCAGTTTCTGTAGAGTCAAAAGTTGACCGAAGGTTGAAATTTTTGCACTTATCGTTATTTATATGAAAATATTTCAAAACTGATAAAAGCTACAATCATGAGTATTTTTAGTTGTATTGTGCATGAAATTGCGCACATTTTCATATATAATACTTCATGTAAAGGATAATTTAAAATGGTGCAATATTATGTCAAAGTGACGAAATAATTTCCGAGATGTGGTCACTGATACTTTTTTATGTGCGATAAGAAAGAAATTCGCGCTTGCGCGCCTGCGTAGCGATTGTAAACAAAACAACGCCGTTGATCCGTGAAAACTCCCAGCATCCTCCAAGGCGCGTGATACAAAAGTTTTCGGCTGGTAGGCCTATAAGTATTTTTCCGCAAATTTTTAAAAAAACTTTTTGAGCCAACGTATGATACGTCCAATCGGCATACGGGAGACATTTTGACTCGACGTTTAATACGTCCAATCGGCGTAAGAGGGTTAAGATATGAGAGAGCTGTGGAATATCAGAGTTGATGTGGACCACTGGTTCCAAAAACTCGTTTCGAGGACTGGAGGGACGACCGAATTGCATTTACTTCTTTCAGATTAAGATCCAGGACATCTGAAACACTATCCAGATGTCCGGCACCTCCTTCTATCATGACGCACCGAGATGTTCAGAATAATTACTAGATCTGAATAATATTTCAGTTTACCCGGTAGTAAAAAACTGTGGTCTGAATTGCAGTCTATTCGGGGAAACAAACTTCTCAGGAAGGGAAATGGTCCCCAGCAAGCTCATCCATTCCCTCCCGACGTATGCTTACTTCCCTATAAGCTGTCGCTTGCCTGCAAGACAGGAGAGCATATAAAAGTGCAATGTTGCGGTAGACTGTAGTTCTATACCGTGCGGTAACGAGCACCGAAAGGATTAAGAGATAACTTACTGTTGAACATAGTAACAAGGCAAAACTAATGCAAACGTTTATTCATTCACGTAAGAAATCCCCTCAATCTTAGGCTAAAGTCCGTGATGTAGGACAGAGATACAGTTAGTCAGTCAATCCCCGCAGGAGAGACGTAACCGCCAGCACAGAGATACGGTTAGTCAGTCAACCCCGCAGGAGAGAGAGATCACCTACCGCGCATGACCGCCGCACGATCTGTTACTGGCTCGGTGGAACTTGGACAGTCAGGACACAGCAGCAGCCAGCAGCTTACGAACGTCGTCTCTTAACTACTTTAGTCTGGGTTGCCAGCTACCCTATTCTACGAAGAAAATAGGGTCCGTTATTTTTTGAACAAAAAGAGACTCTCAAGCTGGTATATTTAAGCGAAACAGAAAACGCTAAATATATAGATGCTTTGTGTCGTCAGAACACTACCATACAACGGTAAAAGATAAATCGGAAACTCCTGGAAGGCTGCAGGGAGTGACGATTAAATGTCCTTAAAATAGTAGACAATAGACCTCTCGGTTGCCATCCGAAGAGGTAACTTACAGCAAGCGTGTATGACTTGAACCAACCAGTAGTAAACTAAGCAAGGCAAAAAAAAATTTTATTATATCACAATAAAGTTTGTTCATACTTACCTGGCAGGACATATATATAGCTGAATTCGGAAATACAGCTACATACATATCTGACAAGCAAGTTTCATGAACAAAACTTAGAGAATCGAAGCAGACAGCTCAAGCTTCTTAAGATACTGGACATAAGCGTTCATTGAACGTAGTCTACCAGTCTATTTCTTGTACGAGTCTGCGAATGAGGAAGGAGAGCTCTTCCGAACCTTGTCCTTATTTGCTTACGCAATATCAAGTTAATGAGATGTTTTGTCAATGAGAACTAACCCATTAACGGTCAGAGAGATATTTTGTCAATGAGGGGAGACCCACTTACTTGACAAAACGATAGTAATATTGTCAATGGGGGAAAGTCACTGAATGACAAAACGAATAATCCAGGAAGTCGAGCCTTTTATTTTTCGATTCCCGTCTCAAACAAGGAAGGGACAAGAATCCTGTTAAGAGACTGGGCTTACGGTAGGTAGAACGACGATGCTCAATCGGCATGGAAGTCTCGACTAGAAACTAACAAAATCTATCATCTGAAAAACCCTTTCAGATGGTCTAAAAAGCTTTAAATTTATTGGCAGTATGGCAAAGGAAGTCCTGTCTTGCGCTTTACCTGAAGCGCTCCTTTTTTTGATGAGTGCCTTTGCAAGAATCCTACTGAACGTTGCCGAAAAATCCTGACGTTCAGGACGTCGAGCCTTACATAACCCGTAACTGTCTTATCTCAAAGTCTTGACTGAGGTAGAGAAAACGAGATCTTCCCTTGAGCTTTCCTTAACTCCATCCACCTTTGCAAAAAGCAATATAATATTGACAGAGACCTCTTGAATTCACGAAACCCGAGGTCTTGCTGGGTTTCGAAGACGAAGTTCTGTTCACTTTCTTGAGGCTCAAATCTTAAACAAGAGCTTGAAGAGTTCAACAGAAACATTTCTGGTGCGCGCTCAGCGTCCCACTGGCGAGGACGCTCGGCGTCCACTGGCGAGGACGCTCGGCGTCCTGGTGCCGCTCGGCTCTCCCACTGGCGAGGGGGGAGCCTTGGCGTCCTGGTGCGCGTCGGCGGGGCCACCCTGGCGGACGCTCGGCGTCCACTGGTGAGTGCGTCCATCCAAGAGCGTCCTGTTCAAGCCGATCGTCCAAATAAGCGTGCAGAAATGCGTCACGCTCCTGACAGGCGTCAAAACAAGCGAGAGAAACTGCCTTCTTTTTCCTATTTCTTGGTGGAAAGAAGTACACGTGATCAGGCAACTTTCGCCTTCTTCTCACTGAAACACTTAACGAGGGAGAAGGGACGTGAAGCGTCCTCTTCTAAATAAAGCTTCTTAGAGGGCGCGAGTCCTTCCGAGAGCTCCAACCCTTGTGCGGAGGACGCCTCGGAGGACGAGAAGCAATCCTCAGGATTCGTGCATGTGCACGCACTTTGGCAGTCTGGGGATTTTCATCAGAAACTGCCGAAGGCACGCCAGATCGGTGGGGTTCCCCTGTAACCCTCCTTCGGCTTTCGACATGCCCTCTCCCTTGGTTCTGGGAGTTCGACAGAGGTCTAGACCTAGAGGCGTTGTAAGGCCGATCTGACGCACCCTCCACTACACAAAGGGGCACTGTCATACACTTAGCACTTCACTATTGCTCTCTAAAGCAAGCACTTTCGATTCTAAGTTACGAATCGAATAGTATAAGAGAAAGGGCAATAACCTCTACAGAACACTGTTTTAGGGCCCGAAGGCAACATTACAGGGTTAGGCGTAACAAAACAGAAGTAGAACTCTTCACAACAATGAAGGAGAGCGATCACCTCTCGCAGACATAGTCATAACCCGTAGGCCATACTACAGCGTTAGGCAAATAAAGTCTACCGGAAGGTTAGCAGTATCACTACCCTGACTTTCGTAATTGATTAATTGCGTACATACTAAACAAACTTTTTCCTTACGGAATTAGACACGTTTACTGATTAATTGCGCCCCCCAAGTGCGGAACTACCGAAGCTTTCGGTAGCCACACCCTATCTTAGCAGACAACACCCTCTGAAACTAGCCTAACTAGATTCAGATATCTTATGCAAAAATGAATCAAATTCAAATCAATTTAAGATAGCGTATGCCTAGCCACAAATCCAAGTAAATAAATTAAAAGACAATTAGGATACTTAGCGGCAAATGAAGTTTCCAAAATCCTAAGCCGGAGGTACTGAAAACAGGTGTTTTCAGTACCGGCGACAGAAAATTTATGAATAGAAAATGGGAATGGGGGTTCCTGATACCGCCTCCCAGCGGCGGGAATGGGTACTAACCACCTGGCCGACCACTGCGTGTGTCGGAAGTTTTTTTTAAATTCTGTCGGACTTCAGAAAATACAGCTATATATATACCTGCCAGGTAAGTGTCATGCATAAAAATGTAATTTATGAAAGTCAAAAGTGAAGAATGTGAAATCACAAGAGGCTAATAACAAATTCCAAGGCCGTGTCAATGCATTTCTGAAAGACATGCTGTTTGTAGAAGGCTTTATTTTGTGATTTATCTAATATTCAAGCGCTTTCAGGGTTACTTATCATGCAGCGCTAGTTTGGAAGGGCAGAATATTAGTCAAACAAAGTTAGCTGTCTCCTGCACCTTACTGAGTTTAAGATACAACTGCTACAAGTCTTACTTAAAGAGTCCCCCATCTGTACTTCATCTCTGTTCTCTTACACTTAACACAAACTAAAAATGGATGGAGTACATGTTATACTGTTGTCCATTTATTACCTTCTCTGTATTTGTTCTCTCTCTCTCTCTCTCTCTCTCTCTCTCTCTCTTAACCATATGTGCATTACATTTTCTTTAGGTTTGGTTCCAAGTTCAAAGCCTATCACGCTTGTTCTGTCATACTGTATTAATTTTGGAAAATAACAATAAACATTTCTACTAACCAAACTGGGGAAAGATTGTTAATGTCCATAATGTGTGCACTATTGTTACTACTGAGAACAGATAATCTGTGACTTATGACGGTTATTTTCCTGAACAGGAAAAATATTATCAAGGGAAAAGAACCTACCATAATTCATTTCCAGTACATTTGGCTTTCAAAACTGATAGTACTTACATATTCATTCCTCATTTCAAGAATAAAGGTTTCTTTTAATTATGCATTATCGTTCTGATTTTATGTATGTACTACAAGTACATTATTGACCCTTTCTTAATTATACGTACTTGCAAGAAATGTCAGAGGTCATACATATAAACAGACCCAAGTTGGCTGTCAGTTCCGAAACTGCAGCAGAATGTAGGGAGAGAGAAATCATTATCGTAACTGTCAATCTTTACTACATTAGCTTTTCCCTTGACAAGGTTAGACATGAAATTAATTCTCTTCACAGCCCTCTGTTTTAAACACTTTTCATTTTAATTCCTACCTAGTCTAGGTCACAATCCATGCCTTTTCCCAGGATTTTCTGGACATTTCTACCAGTTTTTACCATGCAACTTCTATACCTGCATATTCATAAGAGAATGTAAAAGGATGACAAACCTTCAAAGCTTTCTGATGTGCGCTCGACGCTGCTTTGGAGAAGTTTCCACCACAACATGAAACAGAGTTCCTCGGAGAGCAGCTGTTAAGGACGTCAGCTGGTCTAAAAGACAGTCATCTGAAATGATCTTGTCCATATTGTCTGCAGTTACACTACGAACAGTCCTGTTATTGAATGTTTGTAAAAGTTATGAGCAACATATACTACTGCATATTAATAACTCACCCCATTAAACACCTACCAACACATTTTAGACAAAACAGTACTACACTGATCTTCAAATTGAGACATATATTTCTTTGAAACATACAAATTAAAAACTTAAAAATACATGAAAAAAACATTCGTTTCTAAAATATGTATTGTCAAGGATTAAAATTACAGAAATGACAATTTGTCGAAAATTGCATTTTTCCTAACTATACAAACTGAGGTCCTTTAAACAATAGGAAGTAAGCTAAGCGGCAGCTGGATACGGTCGTAAGCTTCGAACAAGGGGAGAAAAAAACGGTAGTTAATGCTGTTCCGACAGTCGCGCGCCGCGCGACTGGGTAGGTAAACAAATCATTTTTGCTTTTGGCCCATGCAAAATACGCAGAGTGAGGGGTGGCATGAGGAGGGACTGTATGTAAAGGACCTCAGGTTTGTATAGTTAGGAAAAATGCAATTTTCGACAAATTGTCATTTGTTCCGATACGTAATACAAACCATCGGTCCTTTAACAATAGGAAGACTCACTTCTTGGTGGGAGGAATCTGAGTCTTTTGATGAACAGACTGGTGTTCGTCCATCCCTGGAATGCCTCCCTGGTCGTAAGAGCGAGGGAGGGATCCAAGCCTTCTGTCCGATTGATCGGGGTGTGCACCGCAGGATCAATGGTCAGACCTCTGGGCCGAGTACTAAGAGAGAGGCAAGCGTATCTCTTCGTACCAGCAAGCAAGAACTTGTTCCTGTTTGCAAGAGGCAACATAAAGTATGGGTTGTCTCAAGCTGGCATCCACTTCCTCCCCCTTGTTGGAGGAAGTGGTGGATATACGCTCCTATCCCTAGTGAAAGGGATAGGATGGGGCTCTGTTGAGTAGCTCACCTGCATCTTGTCCTTATCCAGCAGGGTGACGACCGTGTCCCTCTAACCACAGGTAGAGGGGAAGAAAAAGATGGGAAGAGGAGCCAGTCACACTCTCATTCACCATCCATTCTTACGGTCACACTAGGACTCGATGCTGTTCAGCCTGCGAGGGTCTGGGTTCGCTACACAACGTGTTGAGCAGCCACCACGGGTCCCAAGGAGAAAGATCCAAGGACCTGTGGGCAAATATCCCGAAGGTAGAAGGAAGGGCATGTGGTCTGGTTGGACCAGACCCCTGCCTTCAGTACCTGCGCCAAGGAGAAGTTCTTGTGGACAAGGCAGCATCTCCTTCGCATCGAAGGCGGTGAAGTCCATTAGGGAGGGGATTGTGAACGACTCGAACCAATCGTCAGGGACCGAAGGGTTTCTGAGTCTTCGCTACGAAGTTCGGTACGAAATCGAGCGCACGGATCCCCATCCCCTGGGTGCCTGACTTCGCAGGAGAAGTCATGCAGTTCCTCAGAGGAAAAGAAGGAAATAGTCGCATGACCTATCCCTCTTCTCTACTTCGGTGATGTCCAGTACCCATACTGGTCTGTCGTTCAGCAACGAAGTCTCTCGCATCCTCCTATCCCCATGCAGCGAAGTTCTCGGTAGTGGATAGGACACCGACACTCCACATGGTGGGTGTCAATGGTATGGGTACTGTGACAAGCTATTAAAACGAAGTAATGGTTGCTGTGTAACAACCGAACTAAGTCAACAGCGTAATTCGTAACTGACTGGGCTGCTCTGACCAGCTGCGACTGACTGCGTTCGGTGAGGAGGCAAGTTGTCAAAGCATCCGAGTAAGTCACGTGACATTCGCCTTTTAAAAGGGTTATGCCGAGAGACCAAACAAATGATGTATTTGTTTGTTCACCAATGCCGGACAGCGAGGTGATGATTCTCTTAAGGCATTGTACCCAACAGGCGAAAGTCATTGCCTTCTAGAGACCGAGGTCCCTGAAGGTAAAAACTATCTCATGTTTGTTGAATCTCAGCTAAGGAGAAACAACACTATGTACCGTTGAAGACGAAGGTAGATATTGAATGCAACCTACGTCTTCACATATGAATCGAGAGAGGATCTCAATTCATCAAACCTGTGCTTACAAATGACTGAAAACGCTACCGCTATTTCATTGCTGTCCGGTGAGAATCGTAGTTGCAATGAAAGCGGGGCGTTCTTCGGTAATGAAAACACAGGTGAAAGCGCCTGAAGAACTGCTTCTCATGGGCTGAACATTTGGAGGTAGAGCTGTCAGGTCGGAGAGTAGGCGATGTCTTCTGACACATCTTGTAATTCGGGTTGAACAATGAACAATTGTACACCTACGAATACGAGATATTTTGAAGACAAACTCAGATGTCTGCAAAATCATTCGCATTATCGCAGTGCGATGCAGGGGCGGGGAGACTTGTACAGACTTCTGTTACCGTGCGGTAAACAGAAAGATGAAAGAGTCCAATGAGATATCTCTGTTGAAAATTCTCGCAATGTCGAAGGCGATGGAATCCAGCGTCACCGCAGTAGATGGTCCTTCATTATTGCGAGAATCCCCGTTAATCAGAGACCTAAGTCCATGATTGTTAGGCAGAGATACGGTTCGGTAGTCAATCAAGCAGGGGAGAGAGAGACATACATGACCGTGGATCTCGGAGGCCAGCTGATACTGAGCGGGGTGCTATGAGGCAGTTCAATACGCAGTGGTTGAGCCTGCTGACTCGTCATCCTGAGTTGCCAGGTTAATCCATTATTCCACGAAGGAATGCGTTCGGCTAGAACTACCGAGCATAAAAGATATGCTCGGGCAATTATATTTAGGCGAAACGAATTTCGGTAAAATATAAAAGTTGAAATGGTGTTGTCGTGACAAAACCATAAGTATATAAAATTGAAACTGAAACTCCTGGGAGGTTGCAGGCAACCCCGAGTTGCAGTTCAATTAGAATACTTCTCGTCTAAGTCGCAATCCGTAGAATAAGAGGATATGCGCCTACCCCTCGGACAAGTGAACTGCTTAGCAGAATCAGGTCGCGAGGTTAATATACGTAGTATATTTGTAGGATTCTGAACAACGATCTCCATCCTAAATTCTTTCCTTCAAGAAAACAAAATAAGGATTGGAGATCGACCACCTTCGTTCTCTATCAAAGAGAGTGAAGGAGAAGTCTTCCCTGAAGGAAAGCTTCAATGGTGAACAGAATACTAAGACGATAGTTCAAGCCAAACTGGATATTCCCCGTCCGATCTCCTCTATTCAGGTTGGTCGCCTACTGTGAGATAGTTTCTTCAGCAGCAGTCTTCTTCACAATGCTAGAAATTCCAGGAATTCGAGCATAGGCGAGGTTCCCGATTATCGTGTAACATATCGGGGATTCTCGTCCTCGCTCACTTGGACCGTGGTCTCGCGTAAGTGTTTTGAAGATCGTAAAAAACTCGAAACACTCTGAAATGCGCTAGAAATTCCGTAGAATTCTAAGCAGTCTGCGAAACCCCCACCGAATTCGTCAAACGATATCGGCTGGTGGTCCTCTCGATTCCCGTAGAAATCGAGAATGGAGCAGGATTCCTCCTCAACGACCGGGCTTACGTCAGGTAGGACCCGAAGGTCCCCCCGGTAGCGCAGTCCCGAACGTGGGATCCTACAAAGAAATCTCTGTAGGATCCTTCCCCTTTCCCTCGTAGCCGTAAGGAGAGAGGGAATGGGGAAGGAATTGGATACTCGCTCGCCTTCCCAGTGGAACTAGCAGTTGGAGAAGAGTAGGAGCAGCCATCGCCTTGCGGCGATGGCCTCTCAGAGTCTGGGAAAACGTATCGTCAGGAGAAAACGTTTTTCCCAGCGGAGAGGGTTACGAACTCTCACTGTAGGTAAGGGTCTGCCGCCACTGTGAACGTCGTCCTGGGTGGGGCTGATCGACACCTGACAGGAGAGAGGCGATACCGTCCTCCTCCTACTCATTCCAGTCCTCGTCGAGGTCGAAACCTCTCAGGAGGACCGAAGGAGTATTTAAATACGGTGTCCGAAGACACGTAGAAAACGCCGCTGTCGCAGTAGAGGAGGTGGTGGAAGTAGCTTGATCGACCGGCCAGAACTGAGAGAGCCTTCTTGTCCGGAGACGAGACACTGGTTCGAGACAGAATCGGCAAGCTCCGATCGCGCAGACCCACCGTCGGTTTGGGTTCCCTCTCGGGCCCCAAAACGACTCGAGCAGAGACGTGGGCTCTGCTGGTGGGAGCGGCAATCCTTCCGCAGGGTCATTATGCTGACGAATCAGCTTAATGACTTCTGCAAATTCCTCTGTATCTCGGGAGTAACCGCGTCTTGCGGAGTAGGGGACCGTCCAGTCCCTCCAACAAGAACAGATCCCTAGATACTCCTCCTTCAGAAGGAGGAAGAGCGGCAGGACCCCTGACGGTCGCCTCCAGCTAATTGCGCGTATGTCCTGGTCGGTCCTAGAACCGTGCCTGGTCCATACGGCGTCATAGCGGGGTCGCGAGCGGCGCACCTCTCGCGATCACTGATAGGTACCTCGCTCCTCCCGGCGTAGCCCGAGGAGGTTGAAGGTACAGGAGAGGCAGACCTGACGCTCCCCCCTAGCTCGCTGCAGGACCAGCGTGCTTGGAGGGCTGCTGCTGATCGTCAACCCGCGGTGGCGATCGAAGCAGCATGCCTAGCCTTGCCGCTCGCCTGAGGCGAGAGGCTTGGCTGAGAACGTCGACGCTGATCTCTAGCGTCAGGCGAGCTGTTGCTGGTTACCGTCTCCGCCCGGTCCCCGATGGGAGCGGCGTCAGGTGACCTGCTAGGCTCGCTGTCACGGTGAGACCGGCGAGCGTCCTCTCGGCGCGTCGAGCCGCTGGTACCAGCCGTGGCTGGTACCGACGGCCGCGGGGACCCCTTCCTCGCCTCAACCGTTATGGGAGAGGCAAAACCTGACGCTCCCCCCTCGCTCGCTGGCAGGACAGCGTGCGTGGAGGGCTGCTGCTGATCGTCAACCCGCGGTGCGGTCGAGCAGCAGGCCTAGCCTTACCGCTCGCCTGGGGCGATTGGCTCGGCTGAGAACGTCGAGACCGATCTCTAGCGTCAGGCGAGCTGCCGCTGGTCACCGTCTCCGCCCGGTCCCATCGGGAGCGGCGGACGGGTGACCTGCTAGGCTCTGTGTCGCGTCGAGACCGGCCAGCGTCCTTCTCGGCGCGTCGAGTCGCTGGTACCAGCCGTGGCTGGTACCGGCGGCCGCCGGGGACTCCTTCCTCGCCTCAACCCGTGGCTGATCAGCGACCGTCACGTTAGACCCGAGCAGCCAGTTGATCGCTGCGAGAGCGTCCACTGGCCTGGCGAGAGTCGTGTGCACGACTCTCGCCAGTCTTCTGCTCCGCGCCGCTGTCTTGACGGCGAGCGAGCTCGGGCGTCAAAACTTTGGCTGGACGGTCTTCTTGGAAGAGCGTCCACTCGGTGCTTCTCGCGAACGAGAAGCGGCCGAGACGGAACCTGGTTTAGCGGCAGACCCGCTAGCACCAGGTGAGGACGCACCAGCCGAGGCTGGTGCCCTCTGGTCCCCGTCGACTTCTTCTTGCAGAAGAAGCGACGGGCCCCATTCCCGAAGGAACAGGAGGACCAGCAGAAGAGCTCCCCAGCTCGCCTGAGCGAGCCGGGCCCTTAGATGATCCCGAAGGAGTCTTCTTAGGGGGGGGAAGGAGGCAACCTTCTTCTTCTTCGGCTGTTTGGCCTTAGAAGTCGAAGGGGAAAGGAGAGGCAGCGGACGACGAAGAAGACGACGAAGACGACGACGACACCTTCTTCCTCTTCCTCTTCTTCTTCGCCAGGCTCCGCAAGACAGACGTCAGGTCTTCCATCCAGGAGGGAGCCGGGGCAGTTGCCGAAGCAACAGGGCCCGACTGCACCTGTCGGAAAGACCTGAGACTGTGACAGCATCACCAACAGCAGGAAACAAACAGGAACAGGTCCAGGAACAGCAGGAACATCTGAAAGTGAATCAGCAGCAGGCAGTTGATCTGAAAGGGAATGAGCGGCTGGGACCGCAACAGGTACGGCAGGCACGGCAGGTACCACAGGAGAGACAGGCGTCCTGTCGGCAGCTACCGTCATCCTCGGCACTGGGCGGCAGTCCAGGGGGTACTCTTTGGGCAGCGGCAGTCCGGGGTCGGCAATACAAAGAACCCAGGTGGCGGTGGCACCGTCCTGATTGGCACGGCAGGAATTGGTTCTGGATTGCAGCCGTGGGTGTTACCGACATGACATGTGGTGTGTACACCAGGTGCGGTGACATCTCATATGCTGGTGTCGAGATTGTGGTTGTTGTAGTGGTTACCGTATCATGAGTGACCACTGCCGACCCCGCCAACCGCTGAATCAACCCCTGCAGTCTCAGCGACTCCCCCACCTGTCCCAGGTCGTCCTCGCTGATGGCTTTATATCTACATCCAAGGTCGTCTCCCACGGATGTAGCACCTGCGGTACATAGATAGATAGTAAGAGGGGTTTCCTCTCAGCACGGGGGGAAGACATGCCCCACCCCGAACGCAAGGAAGACCCCAAATACAAAATACAATGAAGAAGCTGAGCGGGGGGCAGGAAGGAAGACGAAGAATCGGCTACCAACTTCCTGGCAGACCTTCGCTTCCCCCACCCCCGCACAGCAGTGAAAAGTAATATGAAAATGAAACAGAATACTGCCCTTGCGATTCACTTCATAGAACTTAAAGGAGAAAAAATCAATTCCCGGTTAAGAACGGAAACTTGATCCAATAATATGATGCTATCATAAAATATATATGAAAATGAAACAGAATACTGCACTTGCGATTTCATTTCACATAAAAAATCGTAAGGATCAATTCCCGGGTAAGAACGAAAATTGATCCAGATTAAATTCATGCAATCAATAAATGAAAATGAAAAGAATATTGCAATTGCGAATCCACTTTTTTCATTGCATTCTATTATACAAAATTAAAAGTTCGTGCCGAACGCAATCACACTCTCGGTAACGAACGTACAGGGCAAAAATATAATGAAAAAAGTACTTACATTTTTCAATTACACCCTTTCGCCCAAATACATGACTCGGCGCGAGCGCGCCCGCCCTCGGCACCGAGACATAATTCAAGGGTTCAATTCATGAAAAGAGCGGAAATCGCCGTCTCTACGGCGATAGCTCCATGTTGATTCATAATTAAGTAATGAAAATGAAAACAGTGTACTTACAGTTTCATTTTCAAGTCAAACCAAACCATTAGTAGAAAACACAATATAAACAAAGCCTACGACGATGAAGCGGGCAGAGAGCGATGACGAACACGTCCTTCACACCCGCGGCCGAAAGCAAAAGTGATTTGTTTACCTCCCAGTCGCGCGCGCGCGACTGTCGGACAAGCAGTTAACTACCGTTCTCCCTTGTTCGAAGCTTACGACCGTTCCAGCTGCCGCTTAGCTACTTCCTATTGTTTAAAGGACCGATGGTTTGTATTACGTATCGGAACAAACTATTTTGTTTGTACTGTTAGTAATTCTGAAATCATTTGAAAAAACATTCCCAGCAACTACTTTGAAGTGCTAAGAGTCACAGCTGGAATGCATTGAGAAGATTGTGTCTATCACAAAGAAACTAAAAATTGAGAGATGTGGCATTCCAGAGGCTAGAAAATAAACTCACTTCCCCAGACTGAGGCCCATCATCAATTCAGGCTTTTTTCCTATTCATGCCCAAACATTTTTTTCTACCAATGTTAGCCAAGACCTGATTAACACAGTTAGCACCTCATCTCACCTACGACCATCTTGTGTCTCGTCACGATCTTGTGCTGCTGGACGAACTGAAACCTCCACCTGTGTCATCTAGGTATGGAAGACTTTTATGCTTTCCTATATCAAAGAACATACCCCACTTGGGTGCCTAAGTTGGTCTGGTCAAAACAGCAAGCATGACTAACTTGACCTCTCCAAGCTCAGAATGACTGATCCAGACTCTAATCCTAACTGGCATAGGTTCCCCCCTATTTACTATATTTTCAAGTTTCATTGTTCAGCCTTCAAGCTATAAACAAATTTCCCTCAGAATGTGGTCCACACACTTCCAGATGAACAAAGCACATGGTGAATTTATCTATGAGGTTTTTCTAGTACCATGGCAAATATGCAGCTCAGGGGTATTTCATTGCTTTACTTTTCTGAAAATTTGTAAATTACTTATACTATAAGCATTCCCAAGTTTCCTCTGAACAAGTAACATTAAAACTGCATTTGCATCTGCCAAGAATGAGAAATAAAACCCCTGCAAAAATAAATTACAATACTGTTTTCACCTCATAACAACACCCCAAAACTAAAACACATAACCCCACACACACACACACAACACACACACACACACACACACTTCAAGTACAGTTAATATGCAGACAAAGTCAAAATGTATGTTGAATATAAGCGACATTAGCTGCAATGCGCTCAAACAAAAGCAAGCACTTTACAAATAGGAGAAACTACAAAATCACTAAATACATAGTAGTACATAATTCATAAGGACCCCTAAAAACTATGGTGATTAATATAATAATACAGCCCAATACAGACTTTCTGTACAAATTGGTAAAAATGGGAGATATACAGGGTCAAAAATTGGCAATACTAGATGGAATGACACCCAAAACAAAAAGTAAAGGGTACAGAACGATAAAGCAGAAAATCAAACGGATATTGCAATGACCCATTAGCATTGTCTACGGTGCACTAAATTGGGGACACTGTCAGCAGTAAATCCATACAAGAATAGAAGAATTACAATCAGTCGAGGTAAGATATATAATAAAACATACCATATCATGGTGCAATGAAACTGGCTGGAAGTGAAATGATCTGGCTGGGTGGATGAAGGACTTCCTTTGTTAGAGGCATACTTTACTCAGCATTAGCTGCCAACGCTCTTGTTTCACGCAATTATGTAAGCAGTATTATGATAATTGCACCTACAAGGGTATTTAGGGAAAAGTAAACTATGTTTGTTCATTGTAGGAACACAATGAAGCCTCCGTAAACTTGACAGTGCACCTGACTTCTTGGAAACCAGCAATTTTTCTAAAAGAAAAACCCACTTTTCTTAGAAATCCATAAAAGCTTTCAAGTCAACATGATCACAGTAACTAAGTCTGGCTGTCATCAGCTGTTGTGTTCACCCTGATAACTAGTAAATCCCCATGGTAAATACAGACAGCCCTGGTTAACAGCAGCATCAGTTAACAACTATCCGCTTAATGGTGCTTGTCTAACGGACACTGTTAACTGGATTTTCTGCGCGATCTCCAGTTAACAGCACCGTTAAGCAGTTTATTAGTGCTGTTATCTCTGATTTCCAGTTAGTGGTGATTTTCGGTTAGCAACATCGGGCAGGGAATGGAACCCCAGCTATTAACCGGGGACTGCCTGTAATCATTTGAATCCTCTAAAATTCTCCTGTTTCAGCTCATTTTCCAGTAACTGTGCTTCCCCACACTAATGAACCAGCACAAGGTGCGGCTGTCTCCGACTTACACAGAAAACAAGAGTCTATTGGGTATTGGGTAGGCCTATGATTCACCATGGCCTGAGCTGGGTTACCTCTTCCATTTGTTCTTAGTCATCTTAGTGGCCCCACGATTTGTAAATCTGCATGGGAGGTTCCACATAAAAGTTAAAAGTACAGAGAGAAATTTTAATCAAAACGTGACATCAGTGACTAGCAAAACTGACTAGAATACATTCAAAGATGAATAAATTCTATAGACACTCCTTGAGGAATAGGTACTACTATATGAAATATACAAAATTGAGAAAAGTGGTCATAAATTCTACTTTGGTATCACAGCAATTCTGGTTGTCATTCTAATATGAATTAAACAAGAAGAGTGTGTTTTACAATTACTCCAAACCACTACCACAGGAATGAAATACTCCAGTAAATAATACAAAAATGGTCACACAGCAAAACATATCCACTAAATGATCAAATTTCAAACAATTACAATTTTCCACTTTCACAAGAGCCCAAAACTTTGACCTGCAGACAAAATTGCTGTTTTTGCAATGTGGTCTAAACTATCAAACATTAGGTGGTATAGGTGTGAAATTCACCAGTTTTAGCCTGTGTGTTTAGGATTATTCATCCGTTTCCTTTGGTCTCCTCCTGCCAACTTCTCAACATGCCTTCATTCAATTTACAGTCTTCATTTAAAAACAAATACCTGGCTCACTCTACAAGAGACTAGTGTTAAAATAATATGCATAAGTAATAAAAAATTACATAGCAAAGGAAAATGTCAGCATTAACGGAAACTGCCATAACCTGGCTACATCAGTATTTAACATAACCTTGTTATGTTAGTACAGAATTTTAACAGAAACTTAACCCTGCTACTATGTCAGTATTAACCAAAACTCATAAACATGCTTTGTCAGCAGTCTTCAACAAAAATCATAACCTTGCTATGTAGTATCTAACAGAACTGCCCATAACCTTGCCTATAACGTCTCGTTACCATGTAAAGCAACTAGTACACAACAGCTTTTCAGAACTGAAAATGTTAAAAAAGGGGAATTACAGCTAAAAGCAGACATTAAAAGCATCCTTTTCCAGGTAGGTCATTTGTTTTACTACCTACTTACATATAGGTAAACAACTGATAATTAATTCAGGAAACAATCTACGAGCAAAAGTACTTCAGGCATATTTTTATTTTTTCAAGCTGGTTACTACACTGGTTAGTGGCAGAGTAACCAGGTAGCTTTAAGCACCACAAACACTCTGGTGATGGCATCAGTACATAAACTTCCCTAAACTTTGCCCAATATAAGCACTGGTAACTTGTCACTTGTAACCAATCCAATACGAAAAAAAAAGTAAAAGTCTTATCATAAAAATGGCATCTATCCGCAAAGCAAAGATTTACAACATTTACTTTACTTCTTTTACTTTGTTCCCCACTTTCCTACTGCTCAAAAGAATGAATGAAAGTGGTATAAAGAAAATATAAGGGGAGCCATAAGAGAGAGAGAGAGTGCAAGCCACTCCATTCAGTCAAGCCAAACTGGTAGCAACAGAGAGAGAGAGAGAGAAAATTAATATCAAACCAAAAGGCAAAGGGTACAATTACCAAAGACAATTAACACAGAAAAAGATTGAAAACCACAAAGGAATGATATTACCAATAAAACTTAATACACCAGCAAAACTGAGAAGACTGAAAATGACTGTTTCTCTATTGTTTATGGCATGGAAGCATTGGATCAAAGAATATAATTGGAATATCAAATTCAGGCCACAGGCCAAGCGCTGGGACTTACGAGTTCATTCAGCGCTGAAAATAATGTTGAAACAATTGCTAAGAAAGAATATGAACGGAGGTATTAGTAAAAGGAATGAAAGGGGTTGCAGTTAGGGGATAAGGTTATAAAAAATTCTCTCTCTCTCATATCATTTTAAATATTTTGTTATGTCTCATTTCCTAACTCAATTATGGTTCTCCAAATGTACTGTACACAGAAGACCACAGCATGAACTTGGATGGGGGAGTCAGGATTAACTGTACAGGCAGTCCCCAGTTATGCGACAGTCTCGGTTAATGGCGATCCAGTTTTATGGCAGTTGTCTGGTGCCATAAAATTGACGATTTATGGTACCATAACAGGCTGAGTTTTGGTTAACGGTGCCATAAGGTGCCGATAATAGAATTATGGCACCATTAACTGGTTATCATGGCCGAGTTTCGGTTAATGGCGGCTTTCAATATCATCACCCCACTGAGAACCAAGGACTGCCTGTATTTTAAAATCCTGCAGAGGGGCTACATTATTAATTATCAGAGATAACTGAGAGTATACTGTGCTATATTAAAAGTAGTATTTGAATAGTGAGGAATACACTGTATTCTTCAAATAACCATGTCTAATAAAATATGATGGCCACAAGATGTAAAAATTTCTAAGAAACGTATCCATTTCAAGGCTTATCAATCTCACAGTCAGTCATGTCATCTTGTAGTTTTACATTAGTTTTTTATCAGTAAACAAGTCATTTTAATTTCTAAACAATACCTCTCAACCTAAAGTCACCAGTTATGGGCTCTTGTATAATAATCTAACTTTCTTCTAAACACTAATACCTACACTTTCAAAATAAATTCAGTTGAATTCTTGCAGAAAATCTATGGAAAAACTGTGATTATTCTAGCTGCCTTTTTATTACATGATCAAAAATTCTGCACACTGTACTAATTACAAAAAATACAATACAGTCATTTTATAAATCTAAAGTAGCACCAAAAATCACAGAGCAGAAGTTACTATTATTTGTGACAAGAATTTGTTGAACAAATCCATCAACAACTATGGTTCACTTGAAGCAATGGCAGTCTAACTAACAGACATTTTTTATTTTTCTGAGGAATATAAAAGACTGCCACTAATATTTTCCATGAACTTTCTTCATTAACAGAATATGAGAAAATAAGTCAGTTTCATTTTTCCATTACATCTCATTCCCATTCCTCTCGCATTACAAATTTCAATCTCCAGTTATTTTTGGCAGCCTCTGACTTGTACCTCTCAATATCATCGTGAGAGATATTGTGCCAAAATACGAGATAAGCAAAGTACCACAGTTCAGGGCAGTGGATGAGAAGGCAGTCAATTCCTCTGCTGCTCAGGGAACATTCCTTGATCTTCAGTTTCTCAAGATGTTTAAGTCCATCTGAGAGAGCAATGTAAATAAAGAGGTCGTCATTCAAGCAGTCCGCGGTTTCGCTGTATGGCAGAGGGGAAAATACAATGCTCAATTCTTTAAGGGCCAGTGCGTGACGTTGTTAGCAAAGAAAGCAATACCTTTGATGAACTGACAGTGACAGATGCCACTCTCAGCATCTTCCATTCAGGAATTTCATAACCTTCTGAAATCATAATGTTGCTCTGGAATTTCTCCAGATTAGGAGTGAGTTCCATTATCCACGATAAATCAAGCGGACTGTTGATGTTGTCTGTCAGAATGAGCTCCTTCAAAGTGCTCCCTCTAATCTGCAGGTAATCATAAATGTCCCAAGGCTCACCCCTAACATCTTCAATAGTGAGTGACTGGAGGGGATGAAGTAAATGAAGGACGTACATGCTACTCAAACGGGTTGTAAATTTAGATACATTAGGACAAGTTTCACTCAACAGTGATGCCCACTCAGCTGTCATGAGAAACTCACTCAGCTCATTAAACTGGAACTTTCTGATATCGTCATCAGGCTGGAGAAGTTCTATGACATAACTTATAGACCACAATCTATCTGGCTACCCAGTGATCTCAGCTTTGGCAAGAATTTCGTAACAATAACGGCTCCCATCATGCTCGTTGCAGTGCCAGATATGCATAAATAGCTCAGAGAATTACACAGCTCTGTCGTATCCAAGTCCATGCGTGAGATCTGCTCTGCTGTGCGGCCATTTATGACAGCAGGGTCCCTCAGTATCAGCCTTGCTATGCCGTCATCAGTCACATAAGATGAGTGTGAAATATCCAGGTACTCCAAATGCAGACAATTGTTTCCAGGATGCCATAATCGTTAAGTCGGCGAGGCCTCTCAGTGTCAGCCAACGTAAAGTGATGCATCTGATTGAACACGCGATAAAATGTCAGGTTTATATCTGGGATGTGTCTCCTATCACTACGACCCCTGACGTTACAAACGATTCCCAGCTTTGTGAGATTCAGAATAAGACCAAAGGTGAGGGTCCGATACAGCTGGAAAATTTCGTCCACATAATATTCACCAGTTTGTGTTACATCAAGGCACTGGGTACTCTTGTCTCCTAACATCTCAAGGAGGAAGCACTTGCTACTACATGGGACTTGGTACATGTGAGCCTTACATACATGGTTGAGCAGCTGCTGACGAACATTTGGATTCAAGGTCTCAACGACATATTGCCTTTGCTTAAACGATTCTGTGGGGCTGCTTCATGGTTCAGGCAGTAATAAAGCCATCGCCAAAACCCAATCCGTACAGAGAATACTAAGAGAGGTTATCTGCTGAAATGGTGGCATTTTTATCTGTTCTGTAACACCTTACACAGTTAAACAACACTTATTTGCACAGTATTAACAATTGGGAGAAAATTCTTGAAAGCTCAGAAATAAAAATGTGAAGGCTAGCCCTCTGCAGAAGTCAAGAGATTTTCCATCAATGACAGAAAGAGTACATGGACAACGATGGAGTGTCTGCAAGAAGAGAATATTTCTCTGTACAAAAATCATGACTCATCTTTTTTATCAATATATTTTTCAATATTTTTGAAAATTATTTCAACAAAGGAATCATTACAAAGCAACAAGGTCACATCACACAGCATTGCTTCACAAATTTCTCACAGCAAAAGTAGCTATTGTATGCATAATCACACAACCTAAAAAGAATCATACCAGTACGCACAGTAGTCATAGTTATCAAACTGAATGTAAATCAGTAACAACAACAAACTGGAAGAAATACATAAAGTCACTCTTGAAATACGAGAACATACATCCATACATTAACAGTTATGGTTCCTAAAGGATTGTCCTTCATGTCAACAATAATTGATGTTGGCAATTTTTTCTAATGGATGACAAGACTTAGGTAAGCAAAAGCAAAACTACTGGTATGTTCTGTGCTGGTGTAAAAACATGCAGTACTATCTCCCACACCATACAACTGCTCAAAACTATAAGGATTACTATACCATAATATTACGTGCAACTGTTATACTCCTCAAATTATCCGACATAGATATTACTCCTAGTGTTAGTACCTTGTTACTAGTTATTGCACATTACAGAAAGTTTACGTAAAACAAATTCAAGCTTTAAATCCAACTTACCTTTCCTTAAGGTTGAAGGCAAGCCATGGAACAAATCGATACTTATAGGAACGCCATACTTGAGTGAGTTTGTCCAACATCCTCAGACTTCCTCAGGAAAGGGAACTGCAAACTTTTAGCGTAGGACCCTGAAACAAGAAAAAAAATCAAACTTGAAACTATACCTATTATTATAATTATAATCTATATAGGTTTAATAGTTTACTCATATTAATGAGTCATGCTCCTAGACTCTCGTGTACAATGGTGTCGACTACCAAACCATTAATCAAAAACAAGCTAAAGGATGCAGCTGACCCTGGCAACTACCGGCCAATTGCAATCACAACGATCGCATCGAAGATACTTGAGTCGGTTCTTCTTGTGAGACTTTCTCCCCCTTTCTACACACCACTGACAACCAGTTCGGGTTTAAAGCAAACCACTCAACCGACACCTGCATCTACTTACTGAAAGAATTGCTGAAACTACTACCTTATCATCAGCATCTCCGGTTTTCCTGTGTTTCGTAGATGTGAGAAAAGCATTTGACAGAGTAAACTACCTGAAGCTATTCCTGAAGCTGCATAAAAGGGGCACACCCCTATATCTAATTGGCATTTTACATTGCTGGTTCTCCACACAGCAATTCTGTGTCAAATGGGGCAAACGTATTATCGTACACCTTCGGCTCCCTAAACGGGCTTCGGGCAAGGGGGCTTTGGGGGCAATTCATTCTCTCTCCATACCTGTTTAATACGTACACAGATGCCTTGAATGTCAAAACTGAACTCACTCCCAATCGGATGCACTGTCAATGAAACAACTATAAACAACCTCTGTTACGCCGACGATATGGTTTTGAGGTGCACCCAAAATCAGTGCATGGCCCTCCAACGACTCATCGACACTTGCCGGCCAATATGCAGAGGAATTTGATATAATCTACAACGAAACCAAGACCCAGTGCATGTCGCTTCTCCCGAGATCGCTTAAGCATATTGCAGAACCACAAATTTTCCTCGGAAACCATCGGCTGGAATTTGTGCGCGAATTTCCGTATTTGGGTCACATTATTACCGACGACCTAAAAGATACGGCAGACATTGAACAGAGGCGTCGTAAACTATGTGCAACTGGCAACATGATTGCAAGGAGGTTTGCCTTCTGTCACCGAGACGTGAAACTGCTGCTCTTCCGCTCGTACTGTTACAGTATCTATGGGTGTTCCCTCTGGACGAACTATACCCGAGAGACCATGAGACGTATCACTGTTGTGCACAATGACATTCTGAGACGCCTCACAAACACTCCACGCTACCACTCCGCCACACAGATGTTCTTAGAAAACCACCTGGACAATTAAAAATCATTGTAAGGCGAACAATGTCCAGCTTGGTAACCCGAGTGAGAAACAGCGGCAACTCGCTCAAACAAAGCATCCTAAGGAGTGAAGCAAGAAGAAGATCTAAATTGTGGGAAAGATGGGAAAATGAGGCCTTTGTCCCGTAAAGGACTTAATCTCTGTATTGGCAAGATGTCATCTGCAGATTTTGTCATTATATATTTATAGCTGATATTTTATTTTTCATTATTTCTGTGATTACTATCAAGTTAAAGTTTTATAATTATGTATATATATGTGTATGTATGTATATGTATGTGTGTGTATATGTGTGTATGTATATAATATATATATGTATGTGTGTGGGTGTTTGAATATTATATATAATATAAATTTTAATATTAATTATATTATATATATATATAGATATATATATATATATATATATATATATATATATATATGTATATATATATATATGTATATGTATATATGTGTATATATGTGTGTGTGTATGTATATATATACGTATATATGTATGTATGTATATGTGTATGTGTGTATATATGTATATATATATACATTCAATTTATGTATTTAGCCCCCCTCTGTACCAGACTACTGTAACCACCTTAAGGTCTCTAGTGAAATTTAAGCTATATAATTTGTGCACTAACGTTATAACTCTCAATGCATTTTTTTTTCCTCACCAGTATTATTACTATTACCAGTATTATGATTACTATCTTTTATGCTACCTCAGCTATTTTGTGGATAAGTGCCGATTACTAATTTTTCCTATCATGTTGACTCATATATCTAGATTGTGTATGTTACTGTGTATTTTGTATGTTCATTGTATATGGTCTTGAACCGAAATAAAAGATATTATTATTATTATTATTATTATTATTATACATTTGGAGTGTCCCTTAGGCATCCATCTTCAATACTTTCTGCCTTTTCTTAACAATTCCCTGTAGTCTTATGCTAAACCTAAATTCTTTTACACTCAACCTTGGTCCAAAATTCATTTGAATAAAATGCTTCGAGCAATTCCTACAATAGGTTGTTAACATATCACAGTAGCATGTTAATACCAATTTAAACTCATGGGCTTGAGAAATGCATCCATAAAAAATGAAAAAGGTTTGGTTGGGCAGCTGAGTGGAAGAGAGCAAAGTTGAATAACATTAAGACCAATAAGCTAAACGACACAAAACTGTCAGTGTAAATAAATTACTTTAGACAAAAATTTTCAGGTGAAATCATTGCAACAAAAGGAATTAAATTACCCATATTCAGTACTATCTTTTTATTATCTTTTACATAAATCACTAACCTTTAACAATAATAGTACATTTCATATATTTAAGTAACATTAAAACTTAATGGACGGATACCATCGTATGAGTAGCGGATAACAGGTTTTTGAGTGGTGGACGGATTCACTCCTGGCAAACAGCAATATCACGCACATACGATTTGGTTAGATCGAGCAGCAGAGAGCTTCCATTACTTCAGTGGCCTATGAATGACTCTTGGCGACTGAACTCTCAGGTCCCTTTACCAAATGGCTGTCTCATGAGGTTAGAGGTGTTCTGGACTTCAAGGGGTAATGTCATGCTTATCTTTCTTCCATATCTTTTTATTTATTTGATCATAAATATATACCCAGGGATTGGTATTGGTTGTAGTTCTTATCTTTTACGATAGTATGTCAGC